>NC_070618.1:24420537-24588037 GCF_027172205.1 Podarcis raffonei
CAGTCCTAAAGCTCAGCATGGATAACAGCATTTCCTAATCTCATTAATCCTCACAATGACTCTGCAAAAGCAATTCGCTGTTGCTTTACAGAAGGGGAACTGAGTCTAAGGGAGCAGAACACTGGAGCTTGTCCAATGAAAGGATGGCTCAAGTGGAGTTTGCAAATAAGTCTTCTCAGTTGATCGAAACAACACAATGCCAAAGATGCTTGTTGTGGCATCATTTACAGTGCCTGTTGGAAAGTTCTTTGTTGTTTGCGATGCATTCGAACACCTCTTAAGATACAGCAACCCAATTTTGCATTATGGTTCCTGAGATCAAGGAGCAGTTTTTCTTCTGTGTCTGGATACAATTGGACATCACTTTGAATCAAGATGGAGAACTGAAACTTTTAAAACTGCAGTGGGTTTAGCCAAATGTCGCATGATGGTTCCTGAGGTTCCTGAGCTGTACTGATTATGGCAGAGCTGTTTCATTCAAGACCACACATCCAGAAAGCTCAAAGCAGGCTTTTTGTAGACAGGCAGAGGAAGGGGGTGGTTTTTAATTTGAGCAGATTGGATATTTATCAATTAGTATTTGCTAATAGGGAGAGAGAGCTTCAGTGGATAGTCTGAGTTTCTTTTTATAATAAATTTTTAAAATTCTTAAACAGTTTGCATTTATATTTGTGAATGGGCAAAGATTGGGAGGCAAATTGGCAAAATGCTATGGTGGAAAATGGTGTGCTGTGGATAGCATGTGTGTATTGCAACAGGAGAAAGAATGCAATTTGCTCAGAGAGAAAGCAAGGATTGCTTTCTCCTTAGGCTTGATTGCACAAGAGAGCCATTGGAAAGTGGGGGAAAGGGCTCCAGTCCAGTCCAGCTTTTGCTCTCTTTACTAAGACTTCAATTCTAACCGCACTGGACTTATTTCTGAGTACTTCTGTGTAGTCATGGTTATGACTGTTCTACATTGTTTAAAAGGTAAATCTGCAACCCTGACCTCACTTACATAAGAGTAAACCCCATTGAACTCAGTAGGACTTACTTTTGAATAGATGTTGTTAGGATTACACCAGTGGTTCCCAACCATTTCCTCCCCCCCCCCAATAAACTTTTATTATTTTCTCAACACAGTTTTATACAATACATCAAACCACATATATACAGTGGTACCTCAGGTTAAGTACTTAATTCGTTCCGGAGATCCGTTCATAACCTGAAACTGTTCTTAACCTGAGGTACCACTTTAGCTAATAGGGCCTCCTGCTGCCACCGTGCTGCCAGAGCCTGATTTCTGTTCTTATCCTGAAGCAAAGTTCTTAACCTGAAGCACTATTTCTGGCTTAGTGGAGTCTGTAACCTGAAACGTATGTGACCTGAAGTGTATGTAACCACTGTACTTTTAGTTCTGCCGAGCTTGTGACTTCCCTCCTTCACTTCAACAGGTATCCCTTATTCTTTTAAATCATGTATTTTAACCATTTTGTGGCCATGCCCCACCTAAAGGTAAAGGTAAAGGTACCCCTGCCCGTACGGGCCAGTCTTGACAGACTCTGGGGTTCTGCGCCCATCTCACTCAAGAGGCCGGGGGCCAGCGCTGTCCGGAGACACTTCCGGGTCACGTGGCCAGCGTGACAAAGTTGCATCTGGCGAGCCAGCGCAGCACACGGAAACGCCGTTTACCTTCCCGCCAGTAAGCGGTCCCTATTTATCTACTTGCACCCGGGGGTGCTTTCGAACTGCTAGGTTGGCAGGCGCTGGAACCGAACGATGGGAGCGCACCCCACCGCGGGGATTCGAACCGCCGACCTTTCGATCGGCAAGCCCTAGGCGCTGAGGCTTTTACCCACAGCGCCACCCGCGTCCCACCTAAGCATCTCTAAAATCCTGATCCCCCCCTCCTCGTGACATATAATTCTTATTATTCAAAAACTCCTGTTCACATGGAAGAGGCCTAAAAGGGTATTAACTGTCAATAACTCATTCTTGAATTGCCCCCCCCTTAAAAATCAAATCAACATGGTGTGTGTCCCATGATGGGAATGATGGGATTACACTGTAAACTGGTGACTTGCCCAGTGAAAAACTGGTGTTTTCCCCATAACCCTGCATCATTAAAGTTTGCAGTACAGTCTAATATAATAGGCAAAATTGCCTAGAACATATGCATATTAGAAGAAATTCACATTAAAATGCGGATAAAATTTCAAGGATGCTTTAAAATATATACACTGTATATTGCAAACTGAACTGAATTTAATATTGGGAAAATGAAAAGCTTTAATTGCCAGATTTGCCCAAATAATAGCAGACAACAACTATAATAAAATATAATATGATAAAATAATAATAGAGGCAAATTCAATGATTGGGAACAATGCTATATAAATATGTCGGGAAAATGCGCTGAGTGAACATAGGAACGGGCTCTAAATTTGGAGTTTATCTGCTGTTCTCTCCCTCCCTCTCTAGTCAGCTTGCTGTGCATCCTCCTCCTTTCCCCCAAAAGCCAGAATGTTTTGCTGGCATCCTGATCAAAAACCTACAAGGCAACCCACCGACAAGTCCCATCATGTGGGAATCCTTGCCAAATGGCTTATTCCTATTCATGAAACAAAGTCTGCCTGACTGTCAGCTGGGTGAGGGAATGAGGAAAGAAAGCCCACATGAACAGCAAACCCCTTAGTCGTCTAAAAGAGACTTGGCATTGCAGAATCGAATCTTTCCAAACCATCCAGCTTCATCCATCGTTTCAAAAGAGGGAGAAAACCCAACAACTGAAGCCATGCAATCTTCAAATATGACTTTTTACATTTTAGAAAAATGTCAAAAGAAAGACTAAAATATTGACTCATTTTGGGTGCAATGAGACTAATAATGTTTGCAGTGCCTAATAACAATCAGTTAACGTACCAGGAAATGAGCCCTTATCAACAAATTAGGAACCATGACTGGAAATGGATGAGCAAGCTTCAGTCGCATCACTGCTCTACAATGGGCACACAAAGAAGGCATCGAAAATTTCTGTCTTCATTGTTCCTGAACTATTTCCATATCAATGTTTCCATGGTGGGTGAGTCAGAACATTAGAGACTCCTTGTCAATCTTCTGCTTCACAACGGGCCAGCTCTGTCGTTTTGGCCACTTTTAAGCAACATTGTGCAAATCCCATTTAGTCCAGGGCCCAACTTCTTCTGGGCAACAGGAAAGCCATACCTATTGATGGCTTTGGGGGCTGGATGACCTGAGATCCACCAAGTCAAATTTGTCAGCTAGGTATGGAAGCCTGGAAAGGCTCTGACTCCCTTCCCTTTATTCTTGTAGTCAAAGGCAAGGTGGTTTGTAAATAAACCTCGTTCCCAGAAGTTCCATAGAAGATGAGTGGGCTAGATTGGGCAGCGATGTAGTCTGGGTGGTCACTTTGGCTCAGGGCCAGCTGCAGGATGGAGGAGACCCTAATCAAATGGAAATCTGCAGGAATCTTTCCAGGGGGGAGCAAAGATAAAGACTGAAAAGAGCAGCCTAGTTTCTCACAAAAGCACAAGGGTTTGCAATCAACGTGGCACACGGCTAAGGTTCCATCAGCACAAGGATTTTCCTTGCACGGCAGAACTTCCTTCCACCTTGCAGGTCCCCTAAATCTGTTCGGGGGGGGGGGTTCCTCCCAACCCTCCAGAACAGATTTAGGGATGGCACAGGATCTGTGCATGGGGTTAGGGGAGAATTCTCAATGTGCTGGCAGGAATCTTTGTGCTAGCTTCCACTAGCACAACAATTTAGGTCAGGCATGTCCAAAGTCCATTTCAGAGGCCTAATTGGGCCTGCTGGTTGGTTTAATCTGGCGCCTGCACCAGTCTATTTCTTGGGGTAAACCCCCCAAAAAACTTCAACCCTAAAAAAGGATCAAAAACTTTGGCCGGCCCTTTGGCCAGCCCTCACAGCCCTTCACTTCATCAAATCTAGCCCTCTTTGAAAAAAGTTTGGACACCACTGATTTAGGTGAATATGGTTCAAGAAAAAGTGACTGCACATTTTGCCTCATATCTCAGGTTATACAAATGCTAGAAACTTCCTTTCTCTTTTTAATGAAAGCTAGGAGACTTGATATCATGGTTTGGAGGAGCAACTGCCCCATACACTGCCCCCCCTTCACTGATATCCATGAGCTATCCCTTCAAGCCCAACCCAACCAGCATTTGGCTAGACACTGATGAAATGAGAATACTGGTCTACATGGCTTTATCAAAACTTGCCTAGCAAGACATGTTTTATCCCCAATTGTATGAAAGCACTGGATTGGGGCAACAAAGTTGGAATTGTGGTTTCCGCAAGGCAGTGGCCATTTCTTTCTTTCTGACATTATAGCTGAGCTATTTCTCTTACTTCACGCATGAGATACGATGCATTCAAATCTAAAGCTAGCAATTTAAAATACAAGTGTAGAACGTCAGCATAAAAGCACTACCCTGATATTACTCTAACCTTTGCCGCTACGATTTGTCCAAATCATTTGGCTTATTGCAGAAATACTTGTTGAAAGTGCTCACGTTGAGCATGTAAGAACAGAGATACTGCACACCGCTATGAGCATGTTTGTATGCCCTTACGAGGGCTTGGAGAACAGCATCACTCAAACACACCCCATTGGCATGGTAATGCTCTGCTGGGTGAGCTTTTGATGAGGACTGGGGTTGCACTTCCCATCCCCACCCAGGCCCATGCTTCTTAATGGCGCTCATGCACAGCATCGCATCCTGCAATTTGCTTAGCTGCATAAGCATGTGCATGAATTACTTTGGGGGAAGGAATCTAATGTGAAAGAAACAAGGCAAGCTGTGCTAATGTACCAATGCTGAAATTAATTTATTAGAAACCCTCTGTCTAAAATCAGAAGACAAACAGCGTGAGGCAGTGGGGAGGAACCAACTCACAGAAGAAAAATGAAATGCAAAACTCCGCCTTCCTGGTGACCAGGGACGGTGGAAATCTGTAAATTTCACTTTCTCTCATTTTCTCATTCCCCCCATCAGCCAGTCTTAAGTTCACCCTTCCAAATCAGTTTGCAATCAATCAATCAATCAATCAATCCTCATGAAAATTCATCACCATTTTAGTGTAATTCTCTCCCAAGAGGCAACTATTTCGATGTGATTTTGTCTAATATACATATTTTTGCAAAGCATATCTTCTCTAATACAACACATTTGGGTATGTTTCTTTTTCTTTTACTAATATAATGGGTTTCTATGCACACTTTACTCCAGTGTGTGCATTTTTGTACGCGTTCCTTGGCTGGAGAACTGCGCTGAAAAAATTGGCGAACTACGAATGTCAAAGACTGGCTGTGTTTCAGTTTGTGAATTGTTGCAGGAAGTGTGGTTTAGGCAGTCTACCTTTAAATGTGAACGGAACGTAATTTCTTTCCCATCCCTACTAACCACACTGTGGATTTGATCGAGAACAGAGCTTGGGCTAATTTTCAATATTACGGAACATGTGTCTTGTCACTTCCAGGTAAGTCTGACAGCCTCTTGTCATGGATGGCATTTTTTTTTTAAGCAGAAGAAAACTAAGGCTGACAATTTCTGCCACCTGCACGTCCTCTTCTCAAAGCTTCATAAAATCTCCCTTCACAACATTTCCTTGTCTCAGCTTGCTGGGTTTCTTTTCTTTTTTAATCAGAAGCAGAATCTTTTCTTCTTCCTCCTCTTCTCTGTTGAAAGCCAACCAGCCAAGTTCTACCACGATCCATGCATGGTGGAATCTGAATTTGACAGCTATTGTTAGAACATCACTTGAATGCTGAAGTTGAACTCATAATGCCAATGGAGCAAAGTAACTCTTCAGGCTCAGCACACAGCTTTTGTTTGGATGAAGCTTGCCGAGGTGGGTGGGGAAAAGGATTGCAGGACAAAAATGTTATGCTATCCTGAGGCATTGCAGTGTAGGGATAGGGAACCACACCTTGTCTGCTCCCTGCGGTTTTTCATTGTGAAGCAAAAGCCATAACACTCTTTATCATACATGGTTTCAGGTTCAGCGCTGATGAAAACTTGTGTATGTAACTGATGAGTCTGTACTCGACTCTCCAACCTCTTTAAGCAGATCTCCTTTTCTTCAATTATATTTTGTTAAGTTTCAACCTTTTAAACATATTGGACTGCTGCAATGCACTCTACGTGGGGCTACCATTGAAGGTGACTCGGAAACTACAACTAATCCAGAATGCGGCAGCTAGACTGGTGACTGGGAGCGGCCGCCGAGACCATATAACACCGGTCGTGAAAGACCTACATTGCTCCCAGTACGTTTCCGAGCACAATTCAAAGTCTTGGTGCTGACCTTTAAAGCCCTAAACGGCCTTGGTCCAGTATACCTGAAGGAGCGTCTCCACCCCCATCATTCTGCCCGGACGCTGAGGTCCAGCGCCGAGGGCCTTCTGGCGGTTCCCTCATTGCGAGAAGCAAAGCTACAGGGAACCAGGCAGAGGGCCTTCTCGGTAGTGGCACCCGCCCTGTGGAACGCCCTTCCAGCAGATGTCAAAGCGATAAACAACTACCTGACATTCAGAAGACATCTTAAGGCAGCCCTGTTCAGGGAAGTTTTTAACGTGTGATATTTTACTGTATTTTTGGTTTTTATGGAAGCCGCCCAGAGTGGCTGGGGAGGCCCAGCCAGATGGGCAGGGTATAAATAATAAATTATTATTATTATTATTATTATTATTATTATTATTATTATATTCAACCAAAACACAATTTCATATTTTCCCTTATATTTGTCAACTTCACACCCCGTTTTCCATGAAGTTGTTGTCTCTCCCCTTCTGTTGCACCCTTTCTTCTATTTCTTAAATCATGACCACTACATTATAATTTAATAATTCTGTTGTTCTCTGCAGTGCCTTTGGTGAGGCAGCGCCCACATTGCGGAATACCTATGATGTTCACAGAAGACATGTTTCTTTTGCCGTTGGTTTTTCATTTCACATTAGAGACTTTTGTTTTTTCCCAAGCAATCCTGTGTTAGTGACCTAGTCATTTAAAAAATAAATAAATTATCGGTCACTCAGTTTTTCTGCCTGTTTTACATTGTATTTTATTGTTTATATTGGGTGGTAGCCAACTGGATTTCACTCAGAGTAGATCCATTGACATCCATGAACATGACTAAGCTAAGTCCATTCATTTCAGTGGGTCTATTTTTTATACAATGTAGTTGGATGCTGCCCTCTGTTTTCCATTTGCACAATGGAATGTCCCCTCCCCCCTCCCCCATGCAACCCCCTTCCCAATCTGATCTGGATGTCTAGAGCATGGGTAGGCAAACAAAGGCCCGGGGGGTTGGATCTGGCCCAGTCGCCTTCTATTTTTTAAAAAATATATATTTTTATTAGTAATTCCAGCATAATATTTTATCAAAAAACATATCATCCTTAATTTCCCCCCCCCATTCTTCCCTCTCTTCTCCCCAAAATATAGCCCCCCTCCCCCCCCGGACTTCCCTCAGCTCCTCTTTCTGGTTTATCAACATATGTTATTTTCTGCATGTTACAAAGCTGTACAGATCCTTAATTTATCTATCTAGATGTTATCAATAAGAAGTTTGTGAATGTTTATTCAAAACCTGCCAAGGAGTCCAGTTCATTTTGTTGTTTATTTAAGTACTTTGTAAAGGGTTCCCATTCATCTTTAAAGTCACAGTTATCCTAGTCATGCAGTTTGCGTGTCAGTTTTGCCAGTTCTGCGTAGTCCATCAATTTCTCTTGCCATAGTTCTTTGGTCGGGATTTCCTTGTTCTTCCATCCTTGTGCTATTAAGACTCTTGCCGCCGTTGTCACATACCAAAAAATATTTTTCAGTTTCCTTGGCAGGTCTTTTCCTACTATCCCTGGCCCAATCGCCTTCTAAATCCAACCCACAGACTGTCCAGGAATCAGTGTGTTTTTACATGAGTAGAATGTGTCCTTTTATTTAAAATGCATCTCTGGGTTTTTTGTGGGACATAGGAATTCGTTCATTATTCCCCCCCAAAAAAAAAAATAGTCCGGCCCCCCGCAAGGTCTGAGGGACAGTGGACCAGCACCCTGCTAAAAAAGTTTGCTGACCCCTGAGGAACCCTCAAACATGCCCCCCCCCGATGCACTGGAGGAGAAGGGAGGAAGCTCCATTGTGAGATGCAACCCTATTTTTGGGATCCACCACTTGGACATTTTTATGATTGTGCAATAAAAATAATTAATAAATGTGAAATCAATGTATTGTTTCTGGCCAAGATACAATATGAAATCCATGCTTACTTGACTTGCCTCTTCTTCTACTGCATCAGCAGAACAGTATCTGAAGAAGTGTGCAACATGCACACGAAAGCTTATACCCAGAACAAACTTAGTTGGTCTCTAAGGTGCTACTGGACAATTTTTTAATTTATTTTGACTGCGTCAGACCAACACGGCTACCTACCTGAATCTAGAACTAATAGATGTTTTGTGGAGGAAAGGTAACACTAGTAAAAAAGGGGGGGAGGGGGGTAAAACTGGTAAGAAATGCTACTTGAATGCACTATCTATATTGCATTTATAAGTGCAAAGAAGCCATTGCATCCTCAAATAGGAATTCAGGCTCTCCCAATCAAAGGCAATACTGCTGTTTTTTAAACTCCCAAAATGTAATGTTACTTATATGAATGACCAAATACTGTAAATTCTTTATTTGCAATGGCTTCTCTGGGAGTGGGGCAACAAACGAATGGAGATCTTATGAAGGGTGGTATACAAGTCTAATAAACAAACAATCTGTAACCTTCTGCCCCTTTCTTTGACCTTTATAATTCCCTTTTATTTTTGTGCAATTCTGGCCAAAGAGCTCGGGTGTTGTATCCTAGCATCCCTTTTCCTATTTGATTACAAAGGGTTTGCCGATTGGTCACATAAAACACGTCGCCTTGGCTTGCTGACAAAAAACAACTTTTTATCAAGCCCATTTTCCCCTATTGTTTTAAACAGGACCATGGACACACACACACACACTCGCAAATAGAAAATAAGTCCCAGCTAAGCCACATGGCTCACACTTTAGATTAACCTTTTCATTATTGTCAAGATTGGATTATGTTCCTTCTCTGTTTGGGCATGCAGGCTTAATGCTTTTCTTGCGCCATTTGTGTAGCTGTCAATTTGAGTTTCACGTCCCCATTTGTGTTTTATGACTTCATCTTCAAGAGGAATAAATGTGGGTCTTTGAGAGGGAAAGCCTGGACTAGGGGAGGCAGCAAATAACTATTCCTTCAATTGTCAATTACACACACACCAGCACAAGGCCAGATGGCTAAGGCAAGAGGACGGTCCATTGTTCAGCGATAATGATTTATATATTTATTTTTGCATCTGCTGGTTCGATTATAACTTAGTTTCCATTCACTTAGAGGCAACACAATTAAAGCTCCCCTGAAAAATTAAATCACGTAAACCTCAAGTCATCTTTCTAGCGGGTTATGCTCAATAACTCTTTTTAGTGGGTTATGCTAAATACCTCAGAAGTTGAGTGAGATAATTGGCTCCTCAAGGCTACTGCTATAGATTCTGACCAGTAACAGCTCTCCAAGTCCTTATGCAGAGGCTTGCTCCTCACCCGTTCCATGACAACAGGGTGACAACAGATAACCTACATGTGCATTGCAAACGCATCCTCTGGCTCCCCTTATGGAGCCAAAATGGCACCATCCAAGCAAATATCAGCAGGCTTGGGCGGGGCAGGGGTGAATGCCTAAGGTATGCAGAAATACAAACCTGCACAAAGGGCATGCTCAGTGGCCACAGAATGCTGGCTCACAGTGGAGAGAAAGATGGGTAAGGAATGGAGTACCCAGAAAGAAGGCATAATGATGATACGCTTCTAGTCCACATTATTTGAGGCACCATGTGGGACGCAGGTGGAACTGTGGTCTAAACCACTGAGCCCCATGGGATTGCTGATCGTAAGGTTGGCAGCTCAAATCCACATGACGGGATGAACTCCTGTTGCTTTGTCCCAGCTCCTGCCAACCTAGCAGTTCATAAGCATACCGGCACAAGTACATAAATACGTACCACTGTGGCAGGAAGGTAAACAGTGTTTCTATGCACCAGAGGTGGTTTAGTCATGCTGCCCACATGACCCGGAAAAGCTGTCTGTGGACAAACGCCGGCTCCCTGGGCCTGAAAGTGGAGGTGAGCACTGTACCCCATAGTCGAATTTGACTGGACTTAACCATCCAGATTTACCTTTTACCTATCTGAGGCACCACAGAACCTGTTGAGCAGTGCAGTAAAGGTAAAGGGACCCCTGACCATTAGGTCCAGTCACGGACGACTCTCGGGTTGCGGCACTCATCTCGCTTTATTGGCCGAGGGAGCCAGCATACAGCTTCCAGGTCATGTGGCCAGCATGACTAAGCCACTTCTGGTGAACCAGAGCAGCACACGGAAACGCCATTTACCTTCGCACTGGAGCAGTACCTATTTATCTACTTGAATTTCACACTTTCAAACTGCTAGGTTGGCAGGAGCTGGGACAGAGCAACGGGAGCTCACCCCGTCGTGGGGATTTGAACTGCCGACCTTCTGATCAGCAAGCCCTAGGCTCAGTGGTTTAACCCACAGTGCAACCCGCTTAGTAGTGCAGTAGTCTTCTCCAAATCTCTTCCCAACATGGGCTGGGCTAGTCTAAGAAACATTGCAAGAGGCTCAAGCACCCTTGCTAGTGTCCCACCACCAACGCCCAGGCTCAAAATACTTTTCTTTTGAGCCTTCCCTGGGGGGGCTCTAGGCTGAGCGGATTCCCTCACTTTTCTTCATTCAGCCAGTCCCTGACATCTGGAGGGCCAAAGGTTCTCCACCCCTGATTTAAGCCAGCCTCTATATTTCAACCAAACTTCCCTCACAGGGTTATCATCACATAAAATGGGAGGTTAGGAAGAATTATGTGCAGCACCTTGTACACCATTTTGCAGAAGGCTGGTATAAATAAATTCCTTCAACATAATGGAGCTGACTGGGAATTAAATGTCTATATTTGACTTGCTGCAAGAGGATGACACCTAAAGATGGAAGGCAACAGCAGCAACCCATTCTACTTCAGTGATCATAGCAGCTGATAAATACAGTAGTGCAGAGCTGATATTATCATGTCTGTTGAATTCTTGTAAAATAGTAAGAGTGAGCAGCCTGAGTAATTCCTGGGAGATCAAGTCAGCAAGCTGGCTGATACCGCATCGTGTACCCTGTAGGTGGGTGTAATAAATTCATCAGACATGGACACCAAACATCAGCCAAATGTGTAGGAGAATGACATTGCAAGCCCTGGAAGTGTTTCATTGTGCTGCTGCTGTGTGGATAGTCCTAAAACTAGGAGTGAGTTAGAGGGCTTCAGGTTTCACTGGGCTGAATCCGCCTGACAATAATGTGCACCTACCAAAACAATTAAAAATTGATGGCATGAAAAGTCATCTTTCCAGAGAGTTCATTTCAGGTGAGCAAAGTCTCTGTGTGTGTGGAATTCAGCTTAGCAATTTCGAGTGAACTAACAGACCAAGGGAGACCTCCATCCATCAAGATGCAGGTGGTGCAGATCTTATCAGTAAACATTCCCCATCGATCACTGTGAGAGACAAAAGGTACTGGCCTTCTGCACACCACACAGAAAGAATAAGAACGTAGGAAGCTGCCTTATACCGAGTCAGATCACTGGTCCAGCTCTTGTATTGCCAACACTGACTGGCTGTGGTCCTCCAGGGTTTCAGATAGAGTGAGCCAGTTCATCCACTGTGCCCCCACTGACATCACTGCCACCATGCCTCTCCCTATCTCATTTACCAGCAAAGACCTTCACAATGAGAAACCAGGGACTCAGCTATACAGCTGCAAATAAAATATTTTAAGTGTGTTGTAAAGTACAATATACAAATGTGGCACTAGATGGCGGTGGTGAGCTATGGCAAATTCAATATATTTTTCAAAACTTTTTTTAAAAAAAGCATTTTCACAGCATTTTTTATAAAAGTGTGTAGATTCCACCCAGGTAAGCAATGCTGCCCTGCTCTGTTCTACTACTGCTACTGTACCTTGGGCATGTTGTATTTTAGGTAAGGTAAAAAGGTAAAAAGGTAAAGGACCCCTGGACGGTTAAGTCCAGTCAAAGACAACTATGGAGTCGCTTTCAGGCTGAGGGAGCTGACGTTTGGTGACAGACAGCTTTTCAGGTCATGTGGCCAGTATGACTAAACCACTTCTGGTGCAATGGAACACTGTGACAGAAAATAGAGCACACAGAAATGCTGTTTACCTTCTCACCGGAGTGGTACCTGTTTATCTACTTGCACTGATGTGCTTTCAAACTGCTAGGTTGGCAGGAGCAGGGACCAAGCAATGGGAGCTCACCCTGTGGCGGGGATTCAAACCACCAACCTTCTGATCAGCAAGCCCAAGAGGCTCAGTGGTTTAGACCACAGCTCCACCCGCGTATTTTATACTAGCTGTTGTTGGAGGGATTGAGCTGAGTTACTGATTTATTCCTATCTCCCCATTGTTGATTTAATGTCAACTGTGTTAGGCCTGCAGAACCATTGTCTACCCAACTTTGCTTTGTGTGTTCTTGACCACTGAAAGCTACAGGATCCTGTCCTACAGCTGACTGGGCAGCTATGGACTTCATCCACAATGTTAAGTTTGGCACAAAATTTAGAAATTAGGATATGCCATGGAAACCAGAAATTCTGTTTCGCAAGCAGATGGGTTGAGGAAGGTAGGAGGAGGCCAAATCTTCATTTCAGATAGAATATAAACACTGATAAACACATGGCTCTCCAAATCTCTTTTCTGATGAGAGCAGCTTTTGCATCTCACTTGGAAACGAAGGACCCAGAGTCTGGAGGAAGAATGGGGAGGCACACAATGCCAGATGCTTGAAGTCCAATGTGAAGTTTCCACAATCTGTGTTGATTTGGGGAGCCATGTCATCAGCTGGTGTTGGTCCACTGTGCTTCATTAAGTCCAGGGTCAACGTAGCCGTCAACCAGGAGATTTTGGAGCACTTCATGCTTCCTTCCGCAGACGAGCTTTATGGGGATGCTGATTTCATTTTCCAATAGGACTTTGTCACCTGCCTACACTGCCAAAAGTATCAAAACCTGGTTCAATGCCCATGGGATTACTGTGCTTGATTGGCCAGCAAACCCACCTGACCTGAACCCCATAGAGAATCTATGGGGCATTGCCAAGAGAAAGATGAGAGACATGAGACCGAGCAATGTAGAAGAGCTGAAGGCTGCTATTGAAGCTTCCTGGTCTTCCATAACACCTCAGCAGTGCCACAAGCTGATAGCATCCATGCCACGCCGCATTGAGGCAGTAATTGATGCAAAAGGGGCCCAAACCAAGTACTGAGTACCTGTGCATGCTTCTACTTCTCAGAGGTCCAATATTGCTCTATTTGCAGTCCTTGTTTTGCTGATTTCATTTAATATTCTAATTTTCTGAGATTGTTAATTTGGGGTTTTCATCAGCTGTACACCATAAACATCACAATTGTAACAAATAAAGGCTTGACATATCTCGCTTTGCATGTCATGAGTCTATCTCATATATTAGTTTCACCTTTTAAGTTGAATTACTGAAATAAGTGAACTTTTCCATGATATTCTAATTTTTTCAGTTTCACCTGTATAATGCCATTTTGAAACTGTGTCTTCTAAGAGCACTATAGAAATATCATTATCTGCCATATCCAGATAATATGCCTTAAATGAAGAATTGTGCACTAATAAACAGACTGATTTGTTTCCGTTGTAGCCTGTGGTCTTCATTGCTGTTTGTGTTGTGCTCTCTGTCTCACGGGGTTGCTAGTGAGCAAATCTGAACCCTGATTAGAGGACCAAATGAACATTGATACACTTGTCTGGAATTGGACAGGTAAACAGTAACATTGATTGCACACACACCCAAATTAACACCTGTAGCATATAAAATTATTTACCAGGGATAGGAGAATCTGTCCATTTCAGTTTCTCAACTTTCCAGTCTTAAGTTCATAGTTCCACATCACTTCCACATAACTCGGAAAAACAAACCCTAGGTCCTGAAGGAAATTAACCATCATTTTGTGTGAGTTTCTCCTAATATATACACCTGTGTGCAGTTTTGCCTAATGCACACATTTCTTCAGTTGTCCAGCCACATTCCAAATGGCATTTTCAATAACAATATCATCTTGTGAGGGCAGTGCATTCTGAAAGACAGGCGATCATAGAATCATAGAATTGTACAGTTGGAAGGGACGCCAAGGGTCATCTAGTCCAACCTTCTGGCAATTCAGGAAACTCAGTTAAAGCATACATGACAGATGGCCATCCAACCTCTGCTAAAAAAAAAACTCCTGATGTTTAGTCGGAATCCCCTTTCATGGAGCTTGAAGCCACTGGTTTGAGTCCTACCTTCCAGAGCAGAAGCAAACAAGCTTGCTCCACCTTCTTTGTGGCAGCCCTTTAGATATTTGAAGATGGCTAGAGATCTTTTAAATAAAAAGGAAATGAGTAAAAATCAAGGTTGAGACAGAAGGAACTGGCAATGCCATTTTTAAAAAAAGTCTGACCCCTAGATCAGACAATTTGAAGCCCCACTTTCAGATTCCAACAAAATAAAATAAATTCCACCTTAGACTGGATTGTGCCTTATTCCCTCTTAGTGATGTTTATAGGGACAAACCCATAGTTCTTCCTGACAGTTGTCTAACCGCATTCCAAACGGCATTTCCAATCACAGTGAGCATGTAGGCAGGGAAGGAACAAAGATATTGCATGGTCCCAGCAAGAAAATTTCACCCAGATGCTGGGTAAACATTTTCCATGAAACAGAAGGTACAGTGGTATCTCAGGTTAAGAACTTAATTCATTCTGGAGGTCTGTTCTTAACCTGAGATACCACTTTAGCTAAAGGGGCCTCCTGCCGCCACCACGCCGCCACCGCACAATTTCTGTTCTCATCCTGAAGCAAAGTTCTTAACCCAAGGTACTATTTCTGGGTTAGCGGAGTCTGTAACCTGAAGCATCTGTAACCTGAAGCGTTTGTAACCTGAAGTGTCTGTAACCTGAGGTGCCACTGTATTAGCTGGAGAAAAACCATCTGGCCAAATAAGTAGCAATGGTGCATTTATCATGGGAGGGGGGGAGTAATCTGTAAAGAACCTCCAGAGGTCCTCAGGCTACAAATGTTCAAGGAGAAGGGGTTCATAATGGGAACAAGCATTGTTGAAGTAGACACTCTTTGAGTAGTGCATATAAAAAGGTTGATGTATATTTATGATGCTTGAGATCTCCCCTTGATCCCTTCACTTCAGTGGCAATTCACTTAAGCTGAAGTGAACTCTCACTGGAGTCACACCAAGCAAAGCACCAACAAGCGCCAAACATCTTTTCTTTTTTCCCCCCCTTTTCCAAATGCAGACTTTACTTCAAACCCGACAGCAGGAGCAGCTGGCAACCATGATGAAAGCTGCGCTTGAATTCCTGTGACAGTACAAAACAGAGAGATTATTTTACACCCAGGGAGCTGAAGTTGCCGGCATCAAATGAGCCTCCCAGTCAAACAGAATGCTGCAAATACCTGTCACTGCTGAATGGTTGGACAGCGCAAGGCTGGTCTTGCCAATGGGAAGGGGCCACAAGGAAGGCAGACTGCGCAGCCACAAGGAGAGAGAAGCAGATAGTAACAGTTCTGTGCGCTTAAGTATGATACAATCTCAAGAGAAGATGAAGTCTGGTTTCAACAGGAAATGTGGCATAGGAACGAAGGATACTATATCTTCAACTACTGCTAACTCCATGCAGCTCCTCTCCTCAAGGGCTGAGGGTCACTTCCAGGATAAGAGCTTGGCTAAGCTGAGGGAAAAACAAGGAGGGGGTAAGCCCATATGCAAGGAAACAGTTCCGAATTCCTCACCTGGACTTATTTACCAAAGCTCATTGCATGCAGAAGGTCCACAATTCCATCCCTGGCACCTCCAGCTGGGATGATCAGGGAGCTAGGGGCAGGAAAGGCTTCTGTCTGAGTTCATGAAGGCCCTGCTTGCAGTCACAGTAGATGATATTGGGCTAGAGAGTCCAACATGGTTAGGGAGGTGGGTGCCGCTGTGGTCTAAAGTACTGCGCCTCTTGGGCTTGCCACTCAGAAGGTTGGTGGTTCGAATCCCCACAAGGGAGTGAGCTCCTGTTGCTCTGTCCCAGCTCCTGCCAACCTAACAGTTCGAAAGCACACCAGTGCAAGTACATAAATAGGTACCACTGTGGCAGGAAGGTAAAGGGCGATTCTGTGCACTCTGGCTTCTGTCATGGTGTCCCGTTGCACCAGGAGCGGTTTAGTCCTGCTGGCCACGTGACCTGGAAAGCTGTCTGTGGACAAACACTGGCTCCCTCGGCCTGAAAAGCAAGATGAGCACCACAACCCCATTGTTGCCTTTGACTGGACTTAAGCATCCGGGGTCCTTTACCTTTACCAACCTGGTATAAAAGAGATCCAGGGCTGAACTGATATTACCCTTGCTGGTACCTTTCCCGGGAAAATCAGAGGCTCACTATGTCAGGTTCCTATTGGAAGACTGGACAAACACTAGAACATTAGCAGTGGCAAAGTTTTTATCGGTGGTTGCAAGAACCAATGATCCCTATATTCTGAACAAAATGCTTCTTTAACCTGGAGGTAGGCTGTATGAATTGTGTATTGCTTTGTAACAATTTGTTGGGTCTCTGGACTGTAATAAAGGTTGATTTGATGAGTTTTCTATATTTGCTGATGACCCACCCACTTTGCTTCTATATTTGGGGAGTTTCCACTGCGGAAGTAGTATGGCTCAGTGATAGAGCATCTGCTTCACGTGTTAAAGGTCTCAGGTTCATTAATGGCATCTCCAAGAAGATCTCAAACTCAGGAGAACCACCTTCAAGCCACTCACTAGATGAATGCACCAACATCTTGACTCAAGCTAAGGCAGCTCCGTATGTAACATTGCTGCCGTTCTCTCCTTCCCCTTGTACGCGCCAAGAACACAATATAAAAACCATAAAACAGGGTAATAAAGAATGACACAAACAGGCGTTCAGTTTTGAATTGTACAGTTATTGTTGGCAGCTAGGCTAGTAGCAGCAAGGCAGTGGGGATTTCTGGAAGGAACACCAACTGGCACATGGCATAAGAAGGAACAGCAGTTAGCTTTGATAGAAAAACATGGCCAACAGATTAAAGTTTGCAAAAAGACCCATTTACAACAAACTTGGTATGTGTTTATTATGTATCTAATGAAAGGATCCTCCTTCACACTGCAAAATTTCCTGGCCAGTGTAATTTTAAACTATTAATTCTTTATTCGACCAGGTAAGTGACTGAAAGGGACGCGGGTGGCGCTGTGGGTTAAATCGCAGAGCCTAGGATTTGCCGATCGAATCCCCGCGACAGGGTGAGCCGACCGAATCCCCGCGACAGGGTGAGCTCCTGTTGTTCGGTCCCTGCTCCTGCCAACCTAGCAGTTCGAAAGCACGTCAAAGTGCAAGTAGATAAATAGGGACCACTCCGGCGGGAAGGTAAACGGTGTTTCCATGTGCTGCTCTGGTTCACCAGAAGCGGCTTAGTCATGCTGGCCACATGACCTGGAAGCTGTCTGCAGACAAACGGCGGCTCCCTCGGTCTATAGAGCGAGATGAGCGCGCAACCCCAGAGTCGGTCACGACTGGACCTAATGGCCAGGGGTCCCTTCACCCTTTTAAGTGACTGAAACTGCATTGTTTTAAGGGCTGCTGACCTCACAGTAATCTGTAATTTCATCTCCTGGGGAGAGCAGGGCAGGTTGTTTGTTTTACAGTTCTTTGATTATTTGTAACTTGAGAAAACAAAACAACAACAACTAAAAAACAAAACAAAGCAGACATTCAGATGCTGATTCCAACTCCCATCAGTTATCCCGGGTAACTGGAGTTGCAAAACAATAATATCTGGAGGTCCACAAATTCCCCATTCCTCTACTAGATGAGGCCCTGATCCAGCAGGACACTTACATTCAAGTAACCAGACTGAAATTCATCCAGGACAAATATTAATTGGTACATAAAGCAACAGGCTGCATATAGAGCTGTTACCTATAGAAACAGTCCTACACATACTTACCTGGGAGCAGGCACCATTGAATTCAGTGGCATTTACTTCTGAGTAGACAGGCATAGGCTTGTGCTATCTTTACAGTATTTCCCAAGTACAGGAGAGGGACATTCGCTCCACAGTCATGCTGCTCTAAGATTGTTCCCTGTTAGTTGTTTCAGTCCACACTCATGGAATAGAATGTTGTGTCATTTTAATGACTCTTAAGGGGCTCCTTCATTTATTTAAATTATTTAAAAAAACAACCACAACCAGGAAACATTACTTATAGCTTCAATGCACACATTAATTCACTGAATGAATGAGCCCCCATTTAGACATCACCTCAAAACTGATCTACTTTTCATAAGACCTCCATCGCACCTTGAAGTGTGTGGGTACATTTGCCTCAGAAACACAAAACTTACGATGCTTGAATGCATCCACAATGAGCCACCTGTCACCTTATAAGAAGCACCAGGGATGGAGCGGGGGTAGAGACTTTACAGCCGAAGCTGACAAACAGGAAAAAAACAAAAACAAATGGCATCTTTATTTTCCTGATATAAATAAACACATCTCCCTTCCTCCCCAGTTTGATGCAAAGCTACTTCTGCTTTCAGATTCCTCCTCAAGGAAAGGCCTGGTGAATAAGATGGGAACAAGTGGGGCTTGCTGCGAACAAAGTGCTGTCCTGTGGGGTGGTCCTACTTAGGGCTCTAGCCAGCCATGCCCTCCTGCAGGATCCTCCATTCCATTCCCCTTCCCCACTGGTTTTCTCCCTTGCGATCAGGGAGCATGCTCAGTTCCTGCTGAGATAGAATGGTTTGTTTTTTTCCAGTCAAGGAAAACCCATTTCTGGGTTTCCTCATGCTTGCTAATATACCCTTCTTGCATACACATGGTACTATTTTGGCGACATCATGCTCTACACTTGGAGAATGGGTGTGCCATTGGTGTGTTGTGATGGCTTCTGGAGCGAAAAATGAAAATGGGAATGAGGATGGCAGGTTTCATTGGGCTCAAACTGATCGTCTGGGAGTGCTTCTAGATTATGGGATGGAATGCTCTTCATGCATGCATGTCTTTTGCAACATTCACACCATAAATGCTAGCCTACATTCCCTGCTCCCATTTGACCCATATTTACACTTTGAGGGTAGGTGTCTGATGTAATAATAATAATAATAGCCTCTTAGGGATGCGGGTGGCGCTGTTGGTTAAACCACAGAGCCTAGGACTTGCCGATCAGAAGGTTGGCGGTTCAAATCCCCACAACGGGGTGAGCTCCTGTTGCTCGGTCCCTGCTCCTGCCAACCTAGCAGTTCAAAAGCACATCAAAGTTCAAGTAGATAAATAGGTACCGCTCCAGCGGGAAGGTAAATGGCATTTCCGTGCGCTGCTCTGGTTTGCCAGAAGCAGCTTAGTCCTGCTGGCCACATGACCCAGAAGCTGTCTGCGGACAAACGCCAGCTCCCTCGGCCTATAGAGTGAGATGAGCGCCTCAACCCCAGAGTCGTTCGCGACTGAACCTAACGGTCAGGGGCCCCTTTACCTTTACTAATAGCCTCTTGCCAAGTACCCATTTTGCAATATTCCAATACCAAGCTCCGTTCTGAAAGCACCTCAACATTCTATCACTCATTTGCAAAGACATCCAGGTTTGCCAAAAAGCTCCAATGGCACTCTCCCCATCCTGATGTCATACATTGGGAAGGAGGCGGGTGGGAAATTGGCTTCGTCTCATTACTGTGGTGACATAGCTTACTGAAACTGCATTAACGGGATATAATGTGGCAGGCCTCCCACTTGCAAAGAGCTAGTGTGGCCACAGATGACATCCTTAACTTATGCATCAGTGCTCCATTGCATAGGTTTCAAGGCAAGGAGCATAAATTATTGGCCTTTCAGCAGAAGGCAGCTATGGCAATAACAATGATAGCCATTCCAACTGAATTTCAGTGAAAGATGCCTTCTGAATCATGCACACTACAGGTTTTCACTTTCCATCCTTGTGCAAGGCTTCTGGGCTAGTGCCTCTTCTGTACAACACCTATTATATTGCTGGCAAATCCATGGCTGGCAAACAAAGGGGGGAATGCCTAGGGGGTAGAAGGCATGGGTAGGGAAAGGATTAAGCCAGGGATGGGAGACAAGTAGTCCTCCATAAGAAAAGAAGAAGAGCCCACTGGATTCAGCATCCTGCTCTTGTAGTGACCACCCAGATGTTTGTGAGAAACCTGCAAGCAGGATTCGAGCACAAGAGCACTCTTGTGGTTTCCAGCAGCTAGCATTCAGAAGGATTACTGCCTTCCGATGTTGCTGAGATGCACCACCCATCGCCCCTAACCATTGAGCCATGCTGTCTGAGGCTGATGGGATTTGAAGTCCAAAAAAAATTGTTACAGAAGTGAGGGGGGCTCCCCCTCTCTTTGCCGAGCGGTGGCAAGAACCCATGCTATTCCCAGGGTCTGTGGTCCTTTGGAGAATTGAGGCATGTCGGAGACTGTCATAGCTTCAAGAAATATGGTTTATTCACCTATTTACACCTTCAGTCTGCATGGAGGGAGTCCAGAACTTGCAACATGGTCACTTCAAGAGGGACTTGTCCACCACAGCAGGACACCCCTGCAGTCCAAGGCATCTCTCCCAGTCAGCTCTGCAACCTGCCTGCCCAAAGATGGATCCCAGTCTCTCTTCCTCCTTCACCTTCCCAGAACCCCTTGCTACCAGGCTCTCTTTTCCTGCCACCTCAGGCACACAGCTACCCTGGCAACCTTCCAAATCCCTGTCTCTGTTCACACCTCAGGGCAAGGGGAAGAACAGTTCTCTTGCATTGCCCATGGACCTCAGTGGTCCTCTATTATTATTTTTTCTTAATGGTCCTAGCTTAGCCAGGATGTTTTGCATAAGCTAGTCCTGGTTTGTTTTTCTCCCTCCACATCCCAAATCATCAAAATTCTAGCTTTTATTAATTTCTAGGGTCTAGGGAGTGTCCCCCCAAATCTATAACAGTATCTGGACTGCCATACCTATAACAATATCTGGGCTCCTGACCACCATTTCTCCCTTGGAAATGACATACCCATTGCCTTGCAGAACATCCAGTTTGCCTCGAAATGACCTTGATGCGAAATCCCCAATACAGGTGTCACCTTCGTTAACAAAAAGTGTTATAGTCTATCAGATCTTCAGTCTGAGTTAATGCTCTCTCTCTCTCTCTCCCCCCCCCATGCATTTTTTCTATAGGGCTGTGGCAGGACAGAAGGCTCCCCCTTTAGCACTAATGCATTTCCCTAATAGCAAAGCTGTTCCCTAATAGATTTAAGCCAGGACAGGCCAACTGGGACAATGGAATCAACCCCCACCTCCAAGGCTCTGTGTGGGTGGCATGCAGGCAATTATTTTTAATCGTTCACATTCATACAATGAAATGATTTGCCGGCCTGTAATTTCTGCCTGCCTATTAGCGCTGGTGGAATCTTTATTAGTTTGCTCATTATTTACTGTCTTAAAACACACACACACACACACACACACACACAACCCCAGCATTGAGACTCTTCCTTTGGCTAATAACCCACCTAGTTAAGAATGACTCCATTATCCTTCCATAACCTAAGGAGTACTGCAGAGGCAACGTTCTCCATCTCCGCCACGGAAGAGAGCAGATGGCCTCTCATGGCTCCCCACCGACCAGTTCTTAGAGTGGCTTTGATGTCAGCCAGTTGCCTGCCCTCTTCGGATGTGTGACACAAATACAGCTGGCCCTGAAGGGACCGAGCTGAACAACGGAAGCCGGAAAATTGACAGGGAAGGAGCAAATCTGTCTGTGAAGGATTAGTATTCAGGAGAACTGGCCAATTACTGTCAACGATCACCTCAGAAGGGCAACCAATGCACCAAAGTGGTGTGGTCTCTCATATGCATCTTTCCATCTCACTGCTACTAACAGCTAACAACTAACCCACTCTTGCCTGTGAGAGCCAGTGTGGTGTAGTGGTTAAGAGTGGTAGACTCATAATCTGGTGAACAGGGTTTGATTCCCTGCTCCTCCACATGCAGCTGCTGGGTGACCTTGGGCCAGTCACACTTCTCTGAAGTCTCAGCCTCACTCACCTCACAGAGTGTTTGTTGTGGGGGAGGAAGGGAAAGGAGAATGTTAGCCGCTTTGAGATTCCTTCGGGTAGTGATAAAGCGGGATATCAAATCAAAACTCTTCTTCTTCTTCCTGGGAGTGCACCCCATTGAATTCAACAGGATTTCCTTCTGAGCAGGCATGGTTCGGATCTCAGCCCAAGGATCTTCCGTAATGCTTCTCAGCTAATTCAGAATATGTAGAAGGGTCCTACAAATGTGAGAAGATTTGTGAGCCACAAGGGGATGGGGGAGAAATAGGATTCAGATCACATTTAAAGGTGAACTTACCTAACTAACATATGCCAATAAATAAATACATGCATACTCAGGGATTCCTTAGCTATGATTCCTCCCTTGCAGGGGCTTGGACTACATGACCCCCGATTCTACAATTCCATGATTAACTTCAATAGGTCTACTTTCAGTAAAACTGAGTTGAATGCCACCCTTGGATCCCAATCTATAGACAGATGCGCCCGATACACTGGTTTGCAATTGTCCAATTGACAGAAATGTGTGTCGGGGTGTGTGGCTGTTCTGAAAAACACGATTCCTCTCTCTGCCATTTGTGAATTGCAGTCTGCTGTATGGATAAACTAGGAGGGATAAACCAGGAAGAAAGAAAAGAGGTAGTAGACTTTTACAGAGGAGTTTAACTCCCTGTTTGAATCCTGGGTGTTACAGAGACCCAACTGGCCTCAACTAAAAGCTAGGATTTTACAACATTCTTCCAGCAAAGATTCTGCAAGCATCCTTACTTTTGACATTCAAGTGTCTCTCAAATACATTTGTGTGTGTGTTGTGTGCTGACATGTTTTTGCAGCTGTTTAATTTTTGATTAATTAATTTTGATTAATTAATTTTTGTGGTTCTGGGCACCACAGTTTTTGTGGTTCTGGGCACCACAGTTCAAGAAGGACATTGACAAACTGGAACGTGTCCAGAGGAGGGCAACCAAAATGGTCAAAGGCCTGGAAACGATGCCTTATGAGGAACGGCTAAGGGAGCTGGGCATGTTTAGCCTGGAGAAGAGGAGGTTAAGGGGTGATATGATAGCCATGTTCAAATATATAAAAGGATGTCACATAGAGGAGGGAGAAAGGTTGTTTTCTGCTGCTCCAGAGAAGCGGACACGGAGCAATGGATCCAAACTACAAGAAAGAAGATTCCACCTAAACATTAGGAAGAACTTCCTGACAGTAAGAGCTGTTCGACAGTGGAATTTGCTGCCAAGGAGTGTGGTGGAGTCTCCTTCTTTGGAGGTCTTTAAGCAGAGGCTTGACAACCATATGTCAGGAGTGCTCTGATGGTGTTTCCTGCTTGGCAGGGGGTTGGACTCGATGGCCCTTGTGGTCTCTTCCAACTCTATGATTCTATGATTCTATGATTCTATGATTAGTCAGTCACCTGAACTGATGATCAGTTTGTTGTTAGTGATCATAATAATTTTAAAGGATTGCCATGTTTTATAGTGCAAACTGCCTTAATCAGTTTTATGGAAAGATGGTATAGGATTTTTAAAAATAAACTTACGTCATAGTGCAATAACATCTGCATACCTCTTTGAACATACCATATTTTTTGCTCTATACGACTCACTGTTTCCCTCCTAAAAAGGAAGGGGAAATGTGTGTGCGTCTTATGGAGCAAATGCAGGCTGTGCAGCTATCCCAGAAGCCAGAACAGCAAGAGGGATCGCTGCTTTCGCTGCGCAGTGATCCCTCTTGTTGTTCTGGCTTCTGAGATTCAGATTTTTTCCCCCTTGTTTTCCTCCTCCAAAAACTAGGTGCGTCTTAAGGTCTGGTGTGTCTTATAGAGCAAAAAATACGGTAGTTTCCTGGCCTCGTTCTAATGTAGTCTTAATGGGTTGTCTGGTCCAAATCTTCTCCCACTGAGCTTTCTGAACTTAGTTGCCCATCTCTACCTCCTCAGAGAATTCTAAGCTGCAGGTGTCCCCACTCATTTAAAAGACTATTCAGGACAATTTTAATTGCTAAACTGTCTCAAAATGGAAATAATAATTATGATTGGGAACTCGGTTCTCAAATACCGACATCCGTTTAATGAAAAGTAAGTGCTGTTCTCTCCCTTTATAATGTGTTGCAATGAAAACAGCTTAGCTGTTATCCAAACGTAATGGGATAAACAATAGCTATCTAATAACTTTGGCTTTTCCTAAGGTTACAAAATTGCTCAACTCTTGTTCTGGTTTAGTGCTGATTATTAGGCAATTATATCTTTGTTATGTTTTATTATGAAAACACGTCGCAAATGAAGAAAGACATGTTTCCATGCTGGTGCCCGGCCACGAGAACTCTTTTCCTAAGCATGTTCTCCACTGCTATGCTTTTTGCACCAGGCAAATTGACCAGGTGTTTTCCTAGTTATAGGGATGGGGGGGAACTTTGATTCAGTTCACACTGAAAGGCAAATGGACCCAATCTGATTTTTTCAAAACAGTATGAGACCTGAACACAGCCATTCTTTGAAAGTCCCACTTATCCTAATTTTGCTATGTCATTCTCCAGTCAAGTAATGCTTACCCTCTAAGATTTCTCTGATGAGAATAGGGATGTCCTATTCCATCATCATCATTATTATTATTATTATTATTATTATTATTATTATTATTATCCCACCCATCTGAGAAGGTTGCTCCAGCCACTCTGGGCAGCTTCCAACACATATAAAAACATAACATCAAACATTAAAAACTTCCCCATACAGGGTTGCCTTCAGGTGTCATCTAAAGGTGGTATAGTTACTGATCTCCTTGGCTCGGGGGTCACATAACTCCATACCCTCCAACAATTTTCTGATGAAAAGAGAGGTGTCCTAAGGAAAAGATGGGACATTCTGGGATCAAATCAGAAACCATGGCGGCTTCTGTAAATCCAGGACTATCTCTGGAAAATAGAGAGGCTTGGAGGGTCTGGTAATGTGTACAAAAATGCAAATGTCAGGTAGGGAATGGAAACTCCCACCATTGCCCAGTGTAGGTAGAAGCTGTGGAGAGGGCAGAGAAGTCCCCCTTGATCAGAGACAAAGCAAAGATGCTCTGTGAGTCACTTGTTACAGACGACATAACAGGGTACTGTATGAAGACAGACTCTGTATATGTGGACAACCGCAGGTGGAAGTCATCTTGCACTCTATGTTATACAGTGGTACCTCAGGTTAAGTACTTAATTCATTCCGGAGGTCCGTACTTAACCTGAAACTGTTCTTAACCTGAAACACCACTTTAGCTAATGGGGCCTCCTGCTGCTGCCGTGCCGCCAGAGCCCGATTTCTGTTCTCACCCTGAAGCAAAGTTCTTAACCTGAAGCACTATTTCTGGGATAGCGGAGTCTGTAACCTGAAGCGTATGTAACCTGAAGCATATGTAACCTGAGGTATTGCCCACTATACAGTCATACCTCGTGTTACAGACGCTTCGGGTTGCGTGATTTCGGGTTGCACACCACGCCAAACCCGGAAGTACCGGAACTGGTTATTTCTGAGTTTCTGTGCTTGCGCATGCACAGAAGCGCTAAATCGTGCTTTGTGCATGTGCAGAAGCACCGAATTGCGACCCACCCATTCACACCCGCAGCGCTGCAGGTTGCGAACTTGCTTCCCGCATGGATTACGTTCCCAACCCGAGCATCCAATGTACCTTGGACCCAGGAGGCGATTTCTCACCTTACCGGAAATATGTCTCTCCCTGTCAGAGAAAGTCCTATGACTTCTTAGCGATGTAAACGCTTCAGTGACTCACAAAGTCGCCTTTTTTGCTTTGGCGGCCAAAAAGATCAAAAAGAAGACCCCGGATGATATAGCAGTGAACTGTAAGGGAGACGCAGAGGCTATTATTTTTGGCGGTGCATCCCTTCCGCTTGTATTTATTTTTGATTCGGATTTGTCACGGCCAATGGCTAGCACGATAAGGTCATTTGGATTGGACTGGAGTCGCTTGTGAAACTGGCATTAGTCGATATTGGAATGGAAAAAGGAAACCTCTATGCACAATTATTTATCCTGTTGCAATTCTTGAATACAAGCCCATAACAATAACCATCAATGTGCAGGGCAAGATCTTCAGGTGAGACAAGCAACTCTGAATGCCAACATTTCCTGCCCTCCAACAGTCCCTCCCAGAAAGGAGATGGCTGGAGGTGCATCCAAGATGCTAATTAGTATACCAAATTCCCTTCTGGTTTCCTGCCTGGCTCAAACTCTCTCTCTCCAAATCAGCTGCCCATCTGCCCATCATTTTCCAAGAGCACATCGCAACATTTCCTGCTGAAAGAGCCCAATGAAATATCCATTTAGGCAGAGATTGCCAAATATCTGTTTTCCCCCTCCTCCTTCCCTTTATCATTCCAACTGTGAAGTTGCTCTAAGGCATTTGTCGAAATTGTTGCTTTTAAGCTGGCTTTTGTGGAGAAGGATTTCGTGACTCTTGACCCCTAGAGGGCTGTTCTTTGACCCGCCACTTTTCTTCGCCATCTGGCATGTTTACTTGAAGCCGACGTGCCGGGTCAGAGGTCAAGGCAGACATGTGGAAGGACAGCTTTGTCCTGAAGGTGGCAAAGAGTGAGTGGGCGCTCTTGAATATACTGCTGCTTATTTCCCCCAGCTGCTGAAACACAATAAGGCGAGGTCAATTCTTGTGGCTGAGGCGAAACTAAAATGGGGTTTACACACAAACACACACACACACACTCACACAGAAAGCAAGCACAAGAGAGCAAGATTGTGGAGCGTACAATGAAGAGGCATTCAATCTCTTTGGATTTTTAAAGCCCTCTTTGGAGGCAAACGGCAAAAGGCCCCTTTTTATAGGACTGCATTATATGTCACACAAAAGACTGGCCGCAGCCTTGAGGCCTTGAATCACGAAGATTAGAGGTAGGCCAGTTCGACTAAAAAGAGATATCAAGGTTCCAGCTGTCAGGTCAACATTTGTTTACATCCTCCTCCCCCCCACCCAAAGAAAGCCCTGCACAAATTGGTGCTTTTATCACATTATGTCTCTTAAAAGAGTTACAGGAAATAGCCATTAAACACGGTGTGTTCCCTTAAATGAGGATACTCTTCATAAAATACAGCAGAGAGAATTGTGCCTAGGTAAACCAAAACCTATAATTTATTTTTTAAGCCTTGGGCCCACTAAGGTTTAAGTGCCACTGTTCCTTTCCAAACCTATTCATTGTTTTAAGAGGAAGCCACATCACATATTTCACTCACCTTTTTTTTTTGAAAATGTGGGCAGTGATATATGTGTCCTTATTTAGATTGCAGAGAGCTGGGGGGCAAGAAACCATGTTTAAAAGCTGCGGCTTTTATATCCAAGGGTACCTTAGTAAGATCAGCAATGGCAGAACAAACAAGCATCCTTGGGAGAGAAGTTGCTCGGTGTTCTTCCTGTTTCTGTGCAATGTACAGTTGCAACAGACAAAGGTTATGAGACAAAAATCATGTAACTATATAGAGCTGGGTTTATTGAATTTGGTTGTGGGGGGGATTTCGAAATGCATTTTAAGCCCTTAACTAGATGTCTCCTGGTAGCAGCAAGAATAGTAGTGCCTAGGTCAGGCATAGGCAAACTCGGCCCTCCAGATGTCTTGGGACTACAACTCCCATCATCCCTAGCTAACAGGACCAGTAGTCAGGGATGATGGGAGCTGTAGTCCCAAAACATCTGGAGGGCTGAGTTTGCCTATGCCTGGCCTAGATATTAAAAGAATTTAGAAGTGGCATCCTTCATGTCTTGTTATCTGAAAGTCTAGCAGATTTCTTTGCATGACAAACTTACCTGAAGGTGTCGAGAGGCGTGGGGGAATGGACATTGTTAAATGCCACCCCAGTCTCCACAGCAGGGAGATATGCCAGGCATTACAGATTTGTGTTTCCGTTGAAATGAGGCAGAGTGGAGATAAATGGCTTATTTACGCATGCATATATAACAAATTAATACAACATTTTCCAATTAACAATCAATCAACATTGAACTTCCTCTCCAGCCCTCCATGGTTTCCTCAAATTTTCAAATATTGCTGCATATTATAGTTATTCTCCACCATATCTCCACAATTTTCTCAGATATGATTTTGCTTCTGTTCTTATTCAAAGCCTACTTGAGTTTTAACATGTTTACAACAGGTTTATTCACACATGTCATGGAATCGTATAATTGTAGAGCTAAAATGGATCCCAAGGGTTATCGAGTCCAAACCCCTGCAATGCAAGAATCTCAAATCATATATGACCGATGCCCATATATACAGCCCGAGCCTACTGCAGAGAGGTTTGGAGTTCTGAGACCCTGAAAAAAGGTTTTCTCCCATAGGCACAGTCCTGGATTCAAACAGGAATCAGCCATGCTCCCTGTCTCCTTTCTGCAGAATAAAAGCAGTCAGTCTGCCTTCTGCTGAGCCCCACACCCCACCTGTCACTGCTAACAGACTCAAAGGCGTTTTCTCCCCAGCCCACAGCAATTCTGAATCTCCCCACACACCATTCTGTCTTTCTTGCTAATTACTCAGAGCCCAGGGCGGGGCTCGCCTCCTCTGGGTCAACAAAGAGATTTTGCCTTGTTGGTGGTGGGTCATCAACCTGTCTTCATTTGCTTAACGGCTTGCCATTCAGGCTGGCCCAGGAAGGGCCATATTTACCGGGGTGCATGGGGTGCGGGCCACCCAGGCGCCAAATTCTTGGGGTACCAGGCACCCCCCACTGAAGCCGCCTAAGCTCTTAACTATCTAGGTAAAGGTAAAGGGACCCCTGACCATTAGGTCCAGTCGTGACCAACTCTGGGGTTGCGGTGCTCATCTCGCTTTATTGGCTGAGGGAGCCGGCATATAGCTTCCGGGTCATGTGGCCAGCATGACTAAGCCACTTCTGGCGAACCAGAGCAGCACACGGAAATGCCGTTTACCTTCCCACCAGAGTGGTACCTATTTATCTACTTGCACTTTGATGTGCTTTTGAACTGCAGGAGCAGGGACCAAGCAATGGGAGCTCACCCCGTCGCGGGGATTCGAACCGCCGACCCACAGCGCCACCCACGTCCCTCCTTAACTATCTACCTGTTATGAAATAATAAATAATTTTGGTCAAGCTAGAAAAACAAAATACATATATACTTAGGTATTACCGAAATGTATACCTACTGTTTCACTAAAGGACTTTTGACTTTGTACGCTCATTTACCAAAGACGCACTGCGCCAGCAGTGGCGCTTTTTATTCACAACAGTGGTGCTTGACCCAACGACAGCACTTGTCATTCTCAATGGCGCCGTGCACGCAAAATTAACTCTTACATCAAAATATTATGCTACATGTTGTATTGAGCTGCTATGCGGCAGCGAGGTCAGCAGCACCTTTGACATGACTGATGTTTCTCCTAAGTAGGTGCCTAAACAATACTTATAAGTTTAAGTGTGGTGCTGTTGTATACTTAAGTATAAGTGTAATGTAAATAAATGAGGGGGGGAAGTTTGTTTCTTTTTCCTCCCTCCTTTCGTAAACAAGAGATAAGGAATAAGCATGGTGTCTGACATAAGCATAATCAAAGTTAATTTGGGAGCTAAACTACATTTGGGGGCGCTGGGCGGCTCTTTGCACCCCGGCAGCACATATGCTAAAGACTGTACTGGGCCCGGGCATAGAGAAAAATGGTTTGGCCTGTATTTTATCATGCTAAATTCATTGTCTGGCACCCCAGGATTTGAAGGGGTGTCCAGGCACCCCACAAACCTATAACAATACATTCACAGTGGTTTATTACATATATGACTACAATAGACAATACTGGTCTTCCAGTACCTTACAATATCTGTTGATTGGTTCAATAGCTGGACTATATATACTTTCTTCTGATTCCTCGGATCCTGATTCTCTGTTCTTTCTTACATATCTTATGGATGCCAGTCAGGCTTACCTGAACTGGGCTATACCTTAGTTGCAATGGGTGGGAGGTGTTTTGAGAAAAGCCTCTACCAAAGGTGTCATGGACTTTGAAGAAGCACAAACACAGGATCAAAGAGAGAATTGAGCTAGGAGGAAGGCACGTTTGACAAATCCTCTCCGTAATCAACTCCTGCCCGGAAACCTATGTCCCCACTGTGGAAGGATATGTGGATCCAGAATTGGCCTCCACAGTCACCTACGGACTCACTGTTAAGATCATATTCATGGAAGACAATCTTACTTGGCTACAAGTGATCGAAGAAGAAGAAGAATTGTGAGTGGTAAGTTGCATGGCTCATATCATAAATACCTAATGACAAATAATAAAATAATAATCAAAACACATGTAACATAATGCAATGCCAGTCCAAGACATATTGAAGTAGGGCCTAATGCCCCTGCTCCTTACTGCATTTAGGACCAACACTTATTTAAAGTCTTGCTGTAGTATTCAGAGACCAATTCTGGCCTTCAACCATTCTGCATTCAACACCCACATCCACACCCCACAACACCACCTAAATCAGGTCACTTCTCCATGATGCATGGCAAGACAGTGGTTGGATGCATTTCAGAGTGTGCTGTAGGGCAACAGTGAAGGCCCAAAAGGCTGGTGATCATTCCATGCAAACTGAGTGTGAATCCAAAGATTTCCCAGCATCCTTTGCAACACACATACACAAGCAGGGTTCACGGGGCAGACAATTACCCTGTAGCAGACCCATGAAGTGAAAAGGTCCCTCTAGATAAAAAGCTTTGCAAAATTTGTTGATTTTCTTTCTCTCTCTTTTAGCAAATATATTAAAAATGTTTATGCGGGGGCACCTTAGGTTTGTATTCCAAAATACTCATTAATATAAGAATGTGTGGACTAGTAGCAACTTCGGTGGACTTACTTACAAAGCTAAGTTAATTGGCTCTTTTCAAACCATTCTTGGTCAGCAACGTCAAAAAGCAGTGGCAAAATGATTTCCATTTGAAGGAAGAAGAGCAAGAGATGCAGGAAAACACTTATCTCCAGGGGTAAGACAACTCAGCACTGATCTATTTTGAAGAGTGGTTCAGATCTAGCCCTTAATATTTATGAAGCACTTTGAGCACAGCCTGCTTTGTCTGCGGCAGAGTCTGCCTTCGTTCTTGCCATCCAAACCTCACTTTCCTTGCAGCTGGAGTCAAGCGTCGCTGATAAAAGGGAAGCCCATTTGATGCACAAATGGAAAACAGGATCACTGATCCTATGCGTTTTACTGAGACAAAATGCTCCCTGTGATTTCTGGATCAGACTCAACAGCTGTGCTCTCTTTGCACCAGTAGCAAAATCTCATCCATAAACATCTGAAAGACTGGGGGAATGAAAAGTTAACACGCCAGCTTCAGCTTCCAAACTTCTTTTGCACTGAGAAAATAGATTAAAGGACTTTCCATTACAGTGTGAATAGACTTTTTCTCTCCGTGGAGAATAATTTCCAGTGCTACTCCTCTACCCCCATTTTAAATATTTGCACCGCCGGAGAAAGAACTGGCCCCAATGGCTTTAAAGGATTGGTGCAAGAAAGAAAAAGACATGCCCAGCCAAAATCCAGTTCTGGCTTTAATCTGACTAATTCACAGGTCGGTGGTGGCACTATGTGATCTTGTTTATTCTTCTTCATAATTATAAAAGAATTTCCGCGTCTCTTCTCCGGAAGGCACCTTCCCACACGAAATGTCCTTTCATCCATATTTAATACAGGAGCTATATAAAACTGTATTGATGCAGACTACAAATAAGGACATCGTTTGGGCCAGGAGTTTCATAATGTTCTTCCTGGCAACCAGCCCAATAAAGCAAACAAACAAACAAAAACTCCAGGAACTGGATGTACCAGCCAATTGCAATATCGTTCTTTGCACCTTTTCTTTTCTTGGAAGGTGAAAACCCCTCTCTCTTTTTTGTACCACGATCATTTCCAATTCTTGTTCTTGTGCCTTGGGTGAAAGTTTCAAAGGTGAGGGTCTGAAGTGCTAATGCAATTATTCAGCAGCACTCAGTAGAGCTGTAGCAGTGGTGAGGACCCTCCAGATATTGCTGGACTACAACTTCCATCCCTTCTGACCATTGACCATCTTGGCTGGGACTGATGGGAGTTAGAGTCTTACATCTTTAGGCTGCCACAATGACTGTCCCTGCCTTAACCAATTGCACTCCTCTGTTCCTGAGGAAGGTTTCCACCAAAATCGGTCCAACAACATTGTGAGGGCCTCGGGTTTTCTACCCTGTGCTTCTGACATAAGGGAGGGAGGGAGGGACGGACGGACGGACGGATCAATGATAGATGGATAGATGATAGGAGGGAGGGAGAGAGAGAGAGCTGCTGCTGATGATGATGATGAATAGATAGATGATAGATGATGATGATGATGATAGATAGATAGATGATAGATAGATAGATAGATGATAGATAGATAGATAGATAGATAGATAGATAGATAGATGATAGATAGATAGATAGATGATAGATAGATAGATAGATAGATAGATAGATAGATGATAGATAGATAGATAGATAGATAGATAGATAGATAGATAGATGATAGATAGATAAATAGATAGATGATAGATAGATAGATGATAGATAGATAGATAGATGATAGATGATAGATAGATAGATAGATAGATAGATAGATAGATGATAGATAGATAGATAGATGATAGATAGATGATAGATGATAGATAGATAGATATAGATGTCATGGTGGAACTGGGTGCAAGGTGCATGAGAGGAGGAAGGTAGAGCATTGGTTCAATATCAACTGAGGTTAAGAAGTGGGGAAGCTTCTCCTATGCCACAGAGATGTGTCAGGTTGGCTGCGAATTGTCTGAGAAAACTTTCAACATTGTCAGCCCTCACTGCTGACTAATCCATTGAGGTGACATGAGACGCAATGTGTGCCCTTTCACTGTTTCGCTGTCATTTTGAGGGGGCTAAATCATCAGATCTCAGTATCAGTGTAAAAATAAAAATAAATAAAGCTTAATGGCTCAAAAAGCTCTGACGTTTTTGCCAGGCCACCTAAAACCTTCAGAATTATCAGTAAGCATTCGCCATGTTTCAGACATTTGCACAGACGTTGTGCTCTCCATCTTGCTCTGGAGGGATAGGAAGGGACCAATGGTTGACTTACTGGGGAGCTCTTAATTCCATTTTGTGTGGGGTACTTCCTAACCTGCCTGTTTGAATAAAACATTTTGCTTTCCCTTCCAGGTCCCTGGGGAGCAAAGGGCAAGTCTCGATCTCCTCTTTTGTCGTCAAGAGAAGCAGGGAGCCCACTCACAAACCTGGCTTAATTTCCACAGGCAAATTCAGTGAGAGAACTAAATTCAGCTTTGTGACATGAGAAATTTCCCATCATGCCTTCAAGACAGGCTATATCAGGGCAGTAACTATAACAAATGCTCTTTAGTGGTCTAAACTTACCTTACTGAGACTCTTCTCTCCCTCCCTCCCTCTCTCTCTCTCTCTCTCTCTGTCTCTCTCTCTCTCACCCACACACCCACACACCAAGCACTCGGAAATGTCAGAGCAACAACAGCTTTTAGGTTTTGCTCTGGATTCATCAGGGCAGAATCTGGAACAACGAAAACAAATGAGCAGGTGGTGTCAGGTGGTGGTAAAAGATCCATTAAAGAAATGCTACACCCAGGAAGCACATGAATCATCCAGTGAGCTCAAGCCTTATGCAATTTCTCCTTATGGGAGAGTTACATCATGAAAGCATCAAGCAGAGTCATAGGCAGAGGGCTTGAAGAGAATGGAACGACGAGTCAAAAGCTAGAATGGATGGCTGCGTAGCCTGTTCAATACAGTTACGTTAGGTTTTTGAAGTAACTCAGGGTGCCTGGGCATTTATCCACGAGCAACAGTATATGAATGGACATCATTCGAGAAGATCAGCTATGGATTCTCAAGCTCTTTCCAGTGTACAAACCATCCCACAATCCCTTAACTTACCTGTGTGGTCAGTTCAGCTAAGGTCACGGCTGCCCATGGAGCATCGCAGCTGCAGAGGGACCCATGGCAAAGGGCCATACCCTGTATGAGAGTTAAGCAACCTATGGCTCTCCAGATGCTGATGGACTCCAGCCAGCAGAGTCAATGGTCAGAGATGATGGGACGGAATTGTAGTCCATCAACATCTGGAGGGCCCCAGGCCATCCTTGTTCTATGGCTATGAAATATAGTCCAGTGGTACCCTGTCTAATGAAACTTATTGAATGTAGACATTGTCTTTTTTTGGCAGAAGAAAAACAATTGTGACCCTGAAATTATGACAAGGCAGCATCTCCTTTCACTCTCTTTTTTATTTTATTTATTTTATTTTATTTTGCTGATCTCTTTAAGTGTTATACAGCACAAAATCCTGCCGGTAGAATCCTACATTCCAAAGTTCTGCATCAGAGACTTGAATGCCTGTGTTTTGAATCCCTTGCCACTTGGGTAAACATTGTACATTTCATTGGATATATAAGCCATTAAAGTCAGTAAACAGCAAAAATGAATAAAACAGCAACTTACATATTTTCGACACCTCTGAGTGAGAAGACCGGGGGGGGGGAACCAGACGCACACACAAGCCCCACTTTGCAGCAAGGAAAAGGAACAGATGCTCCCTTCTAAATACTAGAGCTTCAGTTGGGAATATGGAAGATACAACACTTGCCATCTGTTTTAAACTGTTCTCTTTTAACTGTGCCCTCCTATCATCCTTTCTGAATGCAGGGCCATACAGTTCCAGCAGGGAGAATGAGACCCGAATTGCGTAAGGAAAGCATTTGCAAGTATTCTCTTGCCTCTGTTTTTCATTGGGGGTTTTTTTTTGGGGGGGTTTAAAATCCAGCTCCTTGGGAATTATCCACTTTCAAGTTCACATATTGGAGTGCCCGCCACCCCTTATCTTTTTTCCTAGGGTATGCCAAAACGGTGCCCTCTGAATTCTACATCCTACTTGCAGGTAGGCAAGATGAGAGTTGGAATCACCAACTGATCTCTGGTCGGCCATGGAATTCTCAAGCAGAAAGAGGAAGACGGGAGGGGGACGATCAGAATAGTTTCTTCTGATAAATTGTGGTTCAGTTACAGTGGCATCACTTTGAGGCAGAGGTCCAAGGTGCCACTTGAGACAGTTTGTCCTCAAGCGCTCTCCTTGGTTTTATTGATTTTATTTTAATTATAATATTAATATTTTTTATTATTTATACAGTTGAAACAGCATTCATTTGTTAAGCCGTTATCTTGCACTTTTGCTAAAGAGTCAAACGCAGTTGACAAAAGCATGCTTGCCATTGCCATTCCAAGAGAACAAGGGAGGTGTTCATGATGCGTAACGGCGCCTTTTTTTCTAGAAAAATAGCCCTGGGTCCCCGTGTCAGTTTCAGTTTCTTGGTTAATTTTTCTAGTGGGGCTGTTTCCCATACTATTTGGTACCATTGGTCCATTCTTACTCCTGACAGGTCTCTCCAGTGTCTGGCTATGGTGTTTCTGGTTGCTGAGAATAGGTGGGTTATGAGTTCTTTGTGATGTGAACGGGCATTGTTGTCTTGGATGTCTGCTAACCTTAATCTAAAGCCATTTGCACATAACAAAGTATGTATTTTATCAAAGTAATTGTTGAACTGAAATACAATTAAGAAGTATATTAATAGTGAAATACAATTAAAGGGAAGTATATTAATAGTGAAATAATTATTAAGCTCTAACTGTATGTAGATTTTATTTTATTTGTTTTCTATCTTATATTTTGGAAATGTACATCCAGGGTTTTTTTTTCTTTAAATTTTTTTTGGGCCCCAAAGAGACTGGGGCCCTAAGCTATATCTTGTTTAGCTTATACATAAATCTGGCACTCTTCCAAGCACTCTGAATGCTAGAAATTCACGATGTGAAAACTTCATCTTGCTTCTTGATCCTTGGACCCCTGACTTTGTGACTCCTTGCTTTTTGATCCTTGAACCTTGGCTTCCTGACTCCTGGCTTCTGGACCCCTGTTCCTGCTCCCACCCCACCATCTTGCCCCCGGTCCTGACATCCCCTGCCGGGACTTCAATCGCCTGTGAACCAGACCATGACACCCGGAAAGCTGTCTGTGGACAAATGCCAGCTCTCTCAGGCTGGAAGTAAGATGAGCGCTACAACCCCATAGTCGCCTTTGACTGGACTTAACTGTCCAGGTGTCTTTTACCTTTAACCTTTAGCACTCGCAAGCTGAACATCAGAGGTGGAAGGAACAATTAGCAGGCGGAATTCCAGTTAACACAGAATCCTTTAATCATTTGTGCCCTTCTTACTGTGGGCACCAGGTACCCTAAGCATGCCATATGAAAAGAACAAGACTGTGCCCATGGTGCCCACTTCCTTCTGGATTCACGCACTGTCTTTGGATTAGGCATTTCAAGCAACTTAATTAAATGTTCGCTGCAATATAATGATCTAACATTTTGGTAGCCCTGCCATCTGCTTCTATCAGGGAGGGATGAATACCTTTCCCACTGCCAAATCATCTAGTAAAACCTGCCAGCAGTGCCTTGATAAGGTTACCTTTTATTTTTATTTTTATTATTGACTTGGCTCCATAGTATAAAAATACCTGGTGCAATAAAACACTGAAGTACTACCGGGGAGGGGGGGCAGAGAGGACTCTGGGTAATTGCCCAGCCACCTTTCCTGGCATGATGTACGTGGTATTTATGTGAGATGCAGAACAAGCAAGACTTGGGAGGAAAAGGTGTCACATGTCAAAACATGTCATATCTGGGAAAAGGGAACAAAACCAACCTATTTTCTGGGATGGCGAGTATTAAGATGGAGTACACTTTCAAGCTAAGGGGCAGGAGAGTGACCAACCCCTATTCTTTAAATTTTATTCATTTAAACACTTTCTATACTGCTTAACTACAAAAGTCACTAAGGGGTTTGCAAAGATGCAATAGAAAGTATGATAAAAACACATGCGTGTCTTATTTGTTTGCTATAATTGTGACTTTAAAAAAACCATACTTAATACTTGCTTAATTGCTGTTGGTGTATTTTGCCTTCCATTTTCTTGTCTCCTTCCCATCCTACTTTATTCATTTGATGCTTTCAAACAAATATATTCCCCTGTGAAAATCCAGATGGCCCAGTTCAATGCAAGGACCATATCTCCTCAGCCTATAAAAACTTCTAGACGAGCTCTTAAGATACAGTCTTAGCAGTTGATCCAAGCAGAAACCTCAAGTAATACATCTGCAGCAGGATTGTACAATTGCAGGTGGAGAACTGAATCTTCTAATCCTTCTCTCACACTCCCAGTGCGTACAAAATAGCCTAGAAAAGCTTGTATTATGTGTAGAGAAAGTTACCATGAGAGTTTCCGTGCGCTGCTCTGGTTCGCCAGAAGCGGCTTAGTAATGCTGGCCACATGACCTGGAAGCTGTACACCGGGTTTTGGTTTTCTGAATGCAGGGGTTTTTATTCTTAAAAATGCCTGCTACTGAAAGAGGCTTGGTGGAGTCCCGGGTCCAACTCAGGAAGATATTGACATTGTCCTTAGAAATGTAAGGCTTGGAGATGCGCCCCGCAAATCACTCCAATTCACCTCCTTACTCAGCCACCAGACAGAACCAAGGCACACCCCTCACAGATGAGTAGATCATTGCCCTTTGCCTCAGCAACAACAACTTGAAATAAAAATAAAATAAAAAGCATAGAATAATGGAGGGGGAGAGAGAGAGTAGAGTCGTCTTCAGAGCACCAAGTCTGGATAGGAGTTCACATGTTTTACCCAGATGCCTTTGACCACTGCATGACTCCTGAGGAAGCCGATATAATTCTTAAAGGTTAAGCACCACAAACAAATTTACCTCATGATGAGAAAAATGTCAGGGAAAAGAATTAATTAAATCTGAAAAGATGTCCGTGTGTAGCCAAAGACTTACCTTGCAGTTAAATCAAGATCTTACAGTCTCTAAAATGTCAAATTCATTTTTTAAAGCTGAGGAAGAAAGAAATGCAAGAGAAGAAATGGAAGCGCAGAACATTCTGTGTGCAAGGCTGAGAATAACAAAAACTTGAATGCTCTCTATTTGATCATTTCTCCCCCTCCCCTCCCAAAAAAAATAAACATTTGGCATCGAAAGCAAGGTTCAGGGATGCAGTGCATCTTTGCAAACCATAAATGTTTGATATGAGATATAAAAACTGCTGGATGCAAAAGGCTTTCCCATTTCTGATTCATGTGGTTCAGAAATATTTTGTTGCACTTAAGACAGATGTACAAAACAAAAAATACAGGTGGCACTGTGGTCTAAACCACTGAGCCTAGCACTTGCCGATCAGAAGGTCGGTGGTTTGAATCCACACAATGGACCGTTGCTTGGTCCCAGCTTCTGCCAACCTAGCAGTTCAAAAGCACGCCAAAAAAAGTGCAAGTAGATAAATAGGTACCGCTCCAGCAGGCAGGTAAACAGCGTTTCTGTGCGCTGCTCTGGTTTCGCCAGAAGCAGCTTAGTCATGCTGGCCACATGACTCAGAAAAACTGTCTGCGGACAAATGCCAGCTCTCTCGGCCTGTAAAGCGAGATGAGCACCGCAATCCCAGAGTCATCTGCAACTGGACTTAACTGTTAGGGGTCCTTTACCTTTACCTTTGCATTCTGTCCCATATATACATTCCCATCTATAGTCCCACAGATATATATTCTGTCCCAATTTTCTGTGTCTTTTTTGTCTATTTTAAGTCCCATATACAGTGGTACCTCGGTTTACAAACTTGATCCATTCTGGAAGTCCGTTCTTAAACCAAAGCTGTTCTTAAACTGAGGCGTGCTGTCCCTAATGAGGCCTCCTGCCGCCGGTGCCCTTCCACTGTTCGGTTTCTGTTCTTAGACTCTGCGGTTTTGCAGAGTTCGTATACCGAATAGTTCGTAAACAGGGCTGTTCTTAAACCAAGGTACCACTGTATATGGTGGGACATAAATGTCCAGATCAATATGGATAAAACTATGGAACGAAAGGTTAAAATTTACGGCCTGTACTGCGTTAAAAGAAAATGTTATGAAAATGGTATATAGATGGTATATAACACCAGTGAAGTTAGCAAGAATGTACAAAATGTGTAATAAATGTTGGAAATGTAAAGAAAAGGAAGGGACTTTTATGTGGTGGGAATGTAAGAAGGTGAAAGGCTTCTGGGAAATGATATATAATGAATTTAAAAAAATGTTAAAATATGCATTTGTTAAGAAACCAGAGGCATTTTTGTTAGGAATGGTAGGAAATGAAATAAACAGAAAAGATTATAAGCTTTTTTTATACGCAGTAACAGCGGCAAGATTACTGCTAGCCCAAAAATGGAAACAAGAAGAATTACCATCGATGGAAGAATGGAGAATGAAGTTAATGGAATACGCAGAACTTGATAAATTAACAGGAAGGATTCGAGGCCTACGAGACCACAGATTCACTGAAGACTGGAGTAAATTTGTAGACTATTTGAAAAGTATTTGCGATGAACAATTAACGTTTGTAGGTTTGCAAGACGCTCTGTGAAAATAATATTAGAAATATTGTAAAAAAGGGAATAAGAGGGAGGAGGTTTTTAATAAAAGGCAATATTAGATTAAGAAATGCGGAAGAAGGACTAAAATGGAGGATTTGCAGAAGAGCTGAGGGAACTCCAAAAATTGTATTTGTGAAAAATTGTGTTACATGTTTTTATATTTTTGTATTGCAAAATGAATAAAAAATAATTTAAAAAAAAATGTCCAGATCAATAAATAGAAAACTTTGGCCGCACATGCAAAAAAAGAAATTGCTCAATCATGAGGTCTCTTAAGCACTTAAATATAGCCCTTAAATATTTCATAAGCCATGTCCCCCGTGTGTATACAAATATGACTCATTCTTTCTCTAATTGCCAATATGTCGCTGCTAAATATACATATGCAGTTGACAGACTGCCCCACCATTTGCTGGTTGTGAGAGAGAGGAAGGTTGGCTTTTTGGGGGGTGGCGGGGGGGGAGGGAAGGGCAGCTGTCACAATGGTATTGGTGCTCAGGCAGGCACAAATTCCATTATCTCAGTCTTATCCCCTAATCCCACCATTCTATGGAGAAGGGTTGTTACAGGCCCCAGCTGCTGTGCCCTGCTAGTTACCATCAGCTGCTCACCGCAGTGGACCCTCGAGGGAACGCCAAGTCTGCAGCTTTCGTCTATAGGCTACAGATGTTAAATCAGTCCTGATCTTTCCTTGTCCTGCAGAGATACACACACACACAAAACCCACAAAACTTCAGCAAGACATTCAACTATTGCGACGAGGGAGTCATCTGTGGGCACATGCAAACATTCAAAGTGTTGGTGCTGACCCTGTAAGCCCTAAACGGCCGCAGCCCTGTATACCTGAAGGAGCGTCTCCACCCCCATCGTCCAGCCCAGACACTGAGGTCCTCCTTCGAGGGCCTTCTGGCGGTTCCCTCCCTGCAAGAAGTGAGGTTACAGGGAACCAGGCAGAGGGCCTTCTCGGTGGTGGTGCCCGCCCTGTGGAATGCCCTCCCATCAGATGTCAAGGAAATAAAAAACTATCTATGACATTTAGAAGACATCTGAAGGGGGCCCTGTTTAAGGAAGTTTTTTAAGTTTGGTGTTTTGTCGTGTTTTTACTGTTTAGTTGGGAGCAACCCAGAGTGGCTGGGGAAACCCAGCCAGATGAGTGGGGTATAATAAAGTATTATTATTATTATTATTATTATTATTATTATTATTATTATTATCTTTATTCACTGTTTATTCTCAGCCACAGTGGACACCTACCCTCCAACATTTCTCCAATGAAAACAAACCACAGAGCCTAGAACTTGCCAATCAGAAGGTTGGCGGTTCGAATCCCCGTGACAGAGTGAGCTCCCGTTGCTCGGTCCCTGCTCCTGCCAACCTAGCAGTTCGAAAGCACGTCAAAGTGCAAGTAGATAAATAGGTACCGCTCCGGCGGGAAGGTAAACGGCGTTTCCATGCGCTACTCTGGTTTGCCAGAAGCGGCTTAGTCATGCTGGCCACATAGCCCTTTACCTTTACCTTAGGAAAAAGCGGGGCCTTCTGGGATCAAATCAGAAACTGGGACAGCTTCTGTAAATCCAGGACTGTTCCTGGGAAACAGGGGCGCTTGGAGGGTCTGTGAGCAGTTCAATATGCTCTCTTCTTTGGCTTTGACTAGGAGATTGAAGGGTTGCAAAGCATCGCAGCTGCAGGATGGCTCACTCCTTTCCTTGTTTCTTTCTGTTGTTCTTTTTTTAAAAAAAGAATCCCTCTAAGCTCTTAAGATCCCACCATTGAAAAGTGCAATTTCTCCCTAATTGCCACTATCACTGGTAAATATACATCCATGTCCCCAGATGCTGAAGGTGAAGGAAATCTGGAGGGCCCCCCCGCTTCAATCTGTGCTCATCAGATATCTGCATAGATTACCCTATCACCACCAGCCTAAGAGCAGTGATTGCATTTGCCTTCCCTATTATTTGAATTAGGGACGCGGGTGGCGCTGTGGGTAAAACCTCAGCGCCTAGGGCTTGCCGATTGCATGGTCGGCGGTTCAAATCCCCGCGGCGGGGTGAGCTCCTGTCTTTCGGTCCCAGCTCCTGCCCACCTAGCAGTTTGAAAGCACCCCTACGTGCAAGTAGATAAATAGGTACCGCTTTATAGCGGGAAGGTAAACGGCGTTTCCGTGTGCTGCGCTGGTGCTGGCTCGCCAGAGCAGCTTCGTCACGCTGGCCACGTGACCCGGAAGTGTCTCCGGACAGCGCTGGCCCCCGGCCTCTTAAGTGAGATGGGCGCACAACCCTAGAGTCGGACACGACTAGCCCGTATGGGCAGGGGTACCTTTACCTTTACCTTTTACCTTATTACTTGAATTAGGGTTGGCCCACGTTCTTTGGGGCCATTCATACATGGGGCAGGGCAAAGTGCATTTGAGGCACACAGATGCAGTAGCTACTTGATACTATAGATCTGATCATTTGTTTCAGGACCACAATTTGTTATGAAACTTCTTTGTCAGAATAACAGAAATAAATAAAGCAACTTATCAGAGGTTGGATAGTGGGGAAAACAAAAACACAGATCTATAGGTGTATCAGAAGAAGCATTCTGAACTAGCTGAATGGTGCTTGGCATTCTGCTGGGGCATAGCTAGATCCTTAAAAGACTCTCTAGGTTTGGGGCTGTGGACCAAATTTGCATACAATCTGCATATGCTAATTGGTATGTGCATATAACACACATTTAGCTCAACTTTCTCATGAGGAAAACCAAATTCGGGCCTTTGGCAAATTAAGATGGCAGTTGACCCAAACTTGCTGCAAAAAGGTTTTCAAACAAATTATTTTTAAAAAAGAAGGATGGAAGTAAGAAAAAAAATGATGTAAGTAGCAAAACATCTGGGGCTCAGCAGAAAAATTCCAGGGTTTGCACTGCCGGGGAGTCTGTAGGACATTGCAGACATGGATGGCCCTGTGGTCTAAACCATCAAGCCTCTTGGGCTTGTCGATCGTAAGGTTGGCAGTTCGAATCCACACAACAGGGTGAGATCCCATTGCTCTGTCCCAGCTCCTGCCAACCTAACAGTTTGAAAGTACGCTAGTGCAAGTAGATAAATAGGTACCACTGTGGCAGGAAGGTAAATACTGTTTCCATGCGCTCTGGCTTCCATCATGGTGTCCCCCTGCGCCAGAAGCAGTGTAGTCCTGCTGGCAACATGACTTGGAAAGCTGTCTGTGGACAAACGCCAGCTCCCTTGGCCTGAAAGTAAGATGAGCGCCGCAACCCCATAGTCGCCTTCGACTGGACTTAACCATCCAGGGGTCCTTTACCTTTACGTTTAAAAAAAGGACATTGCAGAACAGGAAGGTGTCCCTGACACTTCAAGACTGCTTAGGAAAGTAAGCATGGAGCCAAGGAATCTTGCTTCAGAGTAGACAGGAGGTTAAAACATTCCACCTTTATTCCCCTCAGAGTCTCTTGAATTTGGATTACATTTCCATACTGATCTGGGGTTTTTAAAGAAGAACAATGTGATGAAATTAGCTATTTCTAAGCAACAACAAAAGGTTTCAGAGGGACTTTTATATGATACACGAGATATCCTACATTTCAGCTGCTACAATTTACATTTGCATCTGTGTGAGAAAGCAAAAGGAAGGCTGCTAACAGTTTCAATGCCTTTCTTTACAAAGTCGCAGAATATGTGTGTGTGTGTGTATATACATACATACATACATACATACATACATACATATATATCTATGGATTTAAATAGTCTCAGAGTTATTGTACATGAAAAAATAAATGCTAAGGGGTTTTTAAGCAGCTCACTTGAAAATATGAATTATTTGCAATTTAGCCATTTTTCAGCTTTTGTTTCCTCCACATAACACTTAAACCTCATCCAAACAATGCCTGGGTTACTTGCACCCACTAATAATCTCCATAATAATATTCTCAGTGACAGCTAACATATGTCTGCCCACCCAGAAAGAAAGGGCTTTCTCAGGACAGAGATCAAGGCCTTTGTGATGTCAGCAACCAGCCGACCAATCTTTTCCTGGTGCCTTTTCCCTCATTTGCATGCTTGAAAACCCCAAGCTCAGCAGACTGCAAACATCATTACCATTTGCTGGTACCTCACTAGTAACAGTAAGCCCCAGCCACTCTGGGCGGCTTCCAACAAAATATTTAAAAATACAATAAAACATCAAACATTAAAAACTTCCCTAAACAGGGCTGCCATCAGATGTCTTCTAAAAGTGAGATAGTTGTTTATTTCCTTGACATCTGATGGGAGGGTGGGCACACTACTGTCAGGAGTGCGTGCAGGAGCCAGGCCCTGTGTCCAGTAGGACTTTGCAGGACTGGGGCTTTCCTAAGTTTGTTCTGAGGAGGCAAAGCATGGCTGCACAGGTGAGGCCAATTGGTAACTCGCTGCACCTGGTGGCAGAGCTGGGAAGTGATATAAGGTCAGCATTTCGTTTCAGCTCTTTGCCACAGCAACACGTTCCCTGCCTTGCTGTGTTTGGTTCCTTGACTCCTTGCTTCTTGATCCTTGGACCTCTGACTTCGTGACTCATTGCTTCTTGATCCTCAGACCCTTGACTTATTGACTCCTGGCTTCTGGACTCCCGTTCCTGCAAGATGTTACCAAAACAGCTGCATTTTGAGGGAACATTGGCTGTGAACAGGCACAGATGTGACCCCCCAAATAGTGGAAGATTTGAACATGTATGCAGAATCTCTCCCTGCCCCCGCTCTCCGTGTGAATCTTCCAAAAATTCAGCATAGCATTATCTGGGAAATCTGTCCAAGCTAGGAATCACAACAAACAGCATTAATTTGCTCAGAAGCTGTTCTTTTAATAGCCTGTCCTAAATTAATACCATTCCCCACAAAGCAAGAAAAATTGCAGCTACTCTGAAATTTATCACTGAACTAATAGATGCAATGAAATTAACCGGAAATGTGACAGTTCCTGTGAAACTACCTATCTAGGATATACACTGTGAAACTGCCTTTAATCACACAATGCTAAACTGTTACTGGGACAGGAAAAGGCCAGCAGAAATTATTCATGTCATGGGATTTCACGTGTAGAATAGCCCTTACAACTATATGTGTGTAAAGACAAGGATACAGTGTATGAAAATTTGGAAGTTTAAAATAAATGTTGCCTTGCACTGGAACATAACTGAACAGAAAGACCAATTGCTGATAGATTGTGCATAGTTATCTTTGCTACCTACCCATCAAACACAGTTCAAAACTCTCCAAATTATTATTATTATTATTAGACACCCATTTTACCGGATTGCCCCCACTACTGTGGGCGGCTTCCAACAAATTAAAACATTAGGCAAACCTTTGGGGGTCAAGTTCACTGCATGTACTTTGCTAAAGGAAAATATAATGAAAATGATGTATAGGTGGTATTTGACTCCAGTAAAATTAGCAAAGATATATCATAATTGTGACAATATATGTTGGAAATGTAAAGAAAAGGAAGGAACTTTTTATCATATGTGGTGGACCTGTCCCAAGGTGAAAGACTTCTGGGAAAAAAATTATAATGAATTGAAAAAAAATGCTGAAATATACATTTATAAAGAAACCAGAGGCCTTTCTTCTTGGAATAACAGGTTTGGAATTGCTCAAGAAAGATGTTAAATTATTTTTGTATGCCACAACTGCTGCTCGTATTTTGTTAGCTAAAAAGTGGAAAACCCAAGAATTACCAACAGTAGAAGAATGGCAGATGAAGATGATGGATTTTTCGGAGCTAGCCGACCTAACCGGAAGAGTCCAGAAGGAAAAGGAATATCAGGAAGAATGGAATAAATTTAATGATTATTTATAAATTTAATGATTATTTAGTTAAATTTGTTAAGCTAAATTAACCGGAAACAGCTTGCAGATACTTAATAGGCTTAGGATTTTGTTTATGTTAAGTGATGAATTAATATGTTTAATTATATAAGGTGAAGATTTATGTATGTTAATCTTTAAGTTAAATTTCATAAAAATTGGGATTTGGAAAACCGATAAAAGGACATGCAATGAAATTCAACTAAGGGGAAGCGAGGAAGTCACTTAACAAAGTTAATAACGGTAATTTTCAATAAGGCTATGATTTATGTTTGTTATGTTTGTTTGTCTTGTGTGTTTGTTTGTTTATAATATTGTGAAAACCAATAAAATGTTTTTTTGGGGGGAACATTAGGCAAACCTTTGCTTTGCACTTTGCAATTTTTAGTTGCATTTCCTGAACTTTAAAAGCAGATTTCAGGGTGTTTTGGTTGCACACATCGGGATTTCATGTACTCCACAGAATAGTTGCATTGCATTGTGACATTTTCTGCCTTGAGGCTGCATAAGCAGCCATTTTCCAACATACAGCTTCACTTGATGCTCTTCAGAAACTCCATGAAGCCATTGAGTTGGCTTCACAGCTCCACTTCTCCTTTAAACTGGCAGATGTGGCAGTGGATGTGTTGGACCAGTGTCTTGCCTTGGCAATGGACTGGACATGGGCCAAGAAACTGAAGTTCAATGCGGACAAGACTGATGCACTGTGGGGGGGGAGGTGTGGGTGGCGCTATGGTCTAAACCACTGAGCCTCCTGGGCTTGCCGATCAGAAGGTTGGCAGTTCAAATCCCGACGATGGAGTTAGCTCTTGCTGCTCTGTCCCAGCTCCTGCCAACCTAGCGGTTTGAAAGCACACCAGTACAAGTAGATAAATAGGTATCGCTCCAGTGGGAAGCTAAACGGCATTTCCGTGTGCTCTGGTTTCCCTCCTGGTGTTCCCTTGCGCCAGAAGCGGTTTAGTCATGCTGGCCACATGACCCAGAAAGCTGTCTGTGGACAAATGCCAGCTCCCTTGGCCTAAAAGCAGAGATGAGCGCTGCACTCCATAGTCAAATTCAACTGGACTTAACCGTCCAGGGTCATTTACCTTTACTGTTAGTGGATGCAGTGCCAGATTTACGTTTAAGCTGAACAAGCTATAGATTAGAGCCCCACGCTCTTGGGGGCCCCCCAAAAAATTTAAAGAACAAAACCTGGATGTACCTTTCCAAAATACAAGATAAAAAACAAATAAAACAAAACCTACATACAGCAACAGTGTTTTGTGTTGTGTAGGCTCTCATTTGTTATGTGCAAATGGCTTGAGATACCTATTAGGTCCATAAATTACCATGTAGCATATATTCAACACAAAAAAAGCAACAGTTTATTGTTGACAAAGGACAGCTGGACATATAAAGGGCCTCATTACCTTCAGTAGCTTAGGGCCTCATCAAACCAAAATCCGGCCCTGAATAGATGCTTTCCTAGAATGGATGAGTGAGATGTGCTCTGCTCCAGATAGGTGACACTCCCTCTTAAACAGCATATGAGCATGTGCTTGGGGGCAGTTCTGCATCCATTACTGTTGCTTGAGGTTCAAGTGGCCTCAGTGATGTGCAGTGCCATCAGCTTGGGCTGGTGACAGCCTAACATCTGTTTTCTACACTCTAGTAACCTAGGGTTACCAGACGTCCCCGGTTCCAGGGAACAGTCCCCGGATTTGCAAATCTGTCCCCCGGAAACGTGGCAGTGGCAGCCTCAGAAGCCCGGAGCCAGCCTGGTAGCGCAGTTGGCTCTGGCCGGCTTCAGGAGCACCTGCCATTTTTCCTCTCCGGAAGTCCCCATATGATGTGTCTTGTGCACAACCCATCATATGGGGACTTCTGGAGAGGAAAAATGGCGGGCGCTCCGGGCTGCTGGCTGCCGCTGACACCGCCACTGCTGAAGGGGAATCGGGGACGTCTGGCGGTACAGATCTACCCCCTTCCCCCTTTGTTTTGACTGATCGGGGGAGGCTCGGGAGTCGCAGGTGGCTGGCCATTGCCCAGTTTTTCAAAAACTCTGCGCATTTGTTTCACAGGGTGTAAAAGAAGGGCTTTGCACCTTTATACAATATGCATGTGTGCCTGAGCCCAGGGTCTTTTGCCTCACCATCCCCACTACTGACTCCCTGTTGCTACTCAGCTTTCCCCCCCCCCAAAAAAAAGTCTTCCCGGATTCATTGAAAAAAACCTGGTAACCATATAGTAACCTCCAGTGGTGGAGCATGCTTTTATGGTGTCTGGGGTGCACACATGCCGGGGGGGCGGGACATGAAGGGCAAACCGAGCCCACTGTGATCCAGCCAATCCCTCGCTGCCAACACTGCCAGAGTGACACCAGCCCTGAGCCGCTTTCTGAGGCTCGAATGATCGGCAGTGGCCAAATTATGTTATTTATGCAATTACATAAATTACGTTGTCTAATTCCACCTCATTCATTTCAAGGCAGAAGAAACACAATGCAAAATGGCAGGATGTATAATTTGTGAGCTCAAAGCAACAGCAGCAGACACTAATACCAATAGTATTCACTTTATTGATTTCTTTTCTGGACATGGGATGAATAAAAAAACATTGGCAGTTTCCACTCCCATTTCCATTTTCATCAAAATTCTCCAGCATCTCCAACAGTGTGGTGTAGTGGTTAAGAGTGATAGACTCGTAATCTGGGTAACCGGGTTCGCGTCTCCGCTCCTCCACATGCAGCTGCTGGGTGACCTTGGGCCAGTCACACTTCTCTGAAGTCTCTCAGCCCCATTCACCTCACAGAGTGTTTGTTGTGGGGGAGGAAGGGAAGGAGATCATTAGCCACTTTGAGACTCCTTCAGGTAGTGATAAAGTGGGCTATCAAATCCAAACTACTACTTCTTCTTCTTCTTCTTCTTCTTCTTCTTCTTCTTCTTCTTCTTCTTCTTGTTTTTCCATAGGTAGTGTTTATTTGCCCTTAAATGCTTTGGAAACTTATCGAGACCAATGAAGCTCAATGGGACTTACTTCTGAGTAGACATGATTGGATTGCCCTGCTGATTGCTTACTTGCTATGGAAAAAGTAGCATACTTGCTGTGGAAAAACTGGATGACAGAAAATATGTATAAACACAGGAAAAAACAAGAAATGATCACTGTCTATTCAGTACAGTGGTACCTATGGATACGAACGGGATCCATTCCAGAGCCCCGTTCGCATCTAGAAGCAAACGTAACTAGCGATGGCACGTATGCACACACACGTGTCGCTTTTCGCCGCTTCTGCACATGTGCGTGACGTCATTTTGAGTGTCTGCACATGTGCAAGCGGCGAAACCCAGAAGTAACGCACTCCATTACTTCCGGGTTGCTGCGGAGCGCAACCCGAACGTGCTCAGCCCAAAGCGCATTCAACCTGAGGTATGACTGTATATAGAAGAGGAAAGGCGCTCAGACAATATAAGGGGTGCCAACTTGGATAAAATATTGTGGGGGCCCAGGTAAGCCCTGCCCAACATAATCGATCACATGATGCAGCGCGCACACAACATTTGAATGAGAATGCCCCTCAACCTTGTGGGGGCCCGGCCCCCTCAAATATTTTATTGTGGGGGCTTTAGCCCCCATGGCCCCTAGGAGCTGGCTTCTATGGACAATATCATCCCACAAGTCTCCTGTAATACTAAACATTTCAGATGACTTTTTCATAGGAGTGGAAGAAATTAGCACCCCATACGGCATGATGGCTAATATCATTAAAAGTAATTAACCTTAAAATGAGCCAGACTGGAAGAAAATGGTCATATTCATGGGTTGATATACTACCTTCACAAGGGCTTTTGCTCCCTTCATTGAGGGAGCTATACCCCAGCTCCCTCAGCCAGTAAAGCCAGATGAGCACCACAACTCCAGAGTCGTCCACGACTGGACCTAACGGTCAGGGGTCCCTTTACTTTACCTTTAAGGTATGGCTCACCGAAGGTGACATGTCTGCTCCTGAATCTTAATAGCTGTGCAGAAGAGGAAATTTCAGAAGGTACAACTTGTGGCAACATCACAGTGACATCAGAGCAAGCTATCCAACGGCTACCAGAGGCTCCACCCACACACAAAAATCTCACAGTGCACTAAATTGCATTGACAACGCTGATTGCATATCGCATTAATTTTACCCCACTTTTCTTCCAAGCTTTGAGACAGTGACTGCCGCAGGGAATCTGAAGCTGGGCCTCCCCAGTCCTAGTCTATTACAGTGGTACCCTGGTTCTCAAATGCCTTGGTACTCAAAGGCCGAAAACACAGAAATGTTTCGGTTTTCAAACATTTTTTAGAAGCCGAACGTCCGATGCGGCTGTTGGCTATTGTTTCCAGGGCGCCTGCACTAATCAGAAGCTGCGTCTTGGTTTTTGAACATTTCGGAAGTTTAGTGCTTTTGTTTAGTGCTCTCTCTTTTTTTGCTATTAATTTTGCATTTTTGTTTTTGAGGCTTTTTCGGTTAATTTGTTTTTGTGACTATGTGGAACCTAGTTCAGCTATTGATTGATTGATTGATTGATTGATTGATTTTGTGATTGCAGAAATTGATAAAAGCAAACAATGACTATAATCAGTGCAGGTAAGAAAAAAAAATAATTTTAATTTTTATCATCTATAATACTGTCTTATTTATTTTATGGTACAGTACATTGATTATTGCTTTCATTTTATGGATCAATGGTCTCGTTAGGTAGTAAAATTCATGTTAAATTGCTGTTTTAGGGGTTGTTTTTAAAAGCCTGGAACAGATTAATCCGTTTTGCATTACTTTCTATGGGAAAGCACACCTTGGTTTTGGAACGCTTTGGTTTTGGAACGGACTTCCGGAACGGATTAAGTTTGAGAACCGCTGTACATCCTTCTTACTTGTCTCAGACATGCAAACAATGATACTGACTTTATTCAAAAGAAGAGGGGAGGAAGACCATGGTGCACACAACAATGACATTTTTCAAGTCTTTGTAACGATTATGATTTCCAGGTCTGCTATCATTAGTGTCCAAAAATATAGATAACAGGAAGCACAGAACTAATGTATTTCAATACATTAAAGCAGTGGTGGCTGGGATAGCTCAGTCAGTAGAGCATGAGACTCTTAATCTCAGGGTTCTGGGTTCAAACCCCACATTGGGCAAAAAATGCTTACATTGCAATGGGTTGGCTAGATGAGCCTGGTGGTCCCTTTCAATTCTACAATTCTGTGTTTTATCTCAACAGGAGAATCAGGTTTTATTTGTTTTTTAAACAATAATAGTAATAATAAAAAGTCTTTGCCACATAACTGATATTAACGTTTTATTATTTATTACACCAGTCATTACTAACCACTATAAAAAAAAATAGGAGGAAAGTCATTTTCTTTTTTCCCTTTTGGGCAAGATTGGCCTTTGCTGCTGTGGCAACTGCAGATTCCTGTATCGGAGAAATTCAAAAGCAAGGAACATTTTGACATTTAAGTGTTATTGCACGAGGTCGGCTGAAAGGATGGACAGACGGCTTTTCGACATACACAGGCATTTGCCTTTTGCAGTTCCCATTGATTATATTAAATATTTATAAGATTTAAAACAAACACTCTAATATGCGGAGCAGAGATTAGACGTGGAGATTCGGCTCCCATTTCCTAGCATCCAGCCTTTATTTATTTAAAACAAACGAAAAGGCTTTCGGCATGGTAAAAAGAAGGGGGGGAGAAAGAACACTCATTTTCTCCCTCATTAAGATAAAAAAAGGGATAAATTCCTTAGGGATTTGCTTATTTCCTCTCAAAGATCAGATGTCACTGCTGGTGGATGGCCTGAAATCACTGTTTTAACTCTGGGCCACGCTTGCTTGCAGCTGCGGGGGGGGGGGATGTATGTAACTAACTTCTATAAATCTGCAACAGTTCAATGGTTCCATTTTTAGTTTACATATCTCGGCTATTAGTCATAACACAGAAGAACATAAAATGGGGGGGGGACAACACCAAATTTGTTGCCATTTTTTTATAACTGATTATTATTATATGAGTGGATGGCGGGGACTGATTCCATTTCTGCTGTTGCACTGTAAAATATTCATTTCTCAACCAAAGAAGGTCAACCATGAGCTGTTTGGGACATCTTTTTGCCCAGGATTTCCCTGACCCATAAGATTTAATCCCTTTCCCCCCCCCCACCCACCCACCCTTTTGCTACTTGGTCAAATCTTCTCCATTTTGTTCACTTGCATAGCTTTTGTGTCTTTATATATTGCTGTTTTCTTGATTTGTTGATCTTTCTGTTTTAATGATACAGTGGTACCTCGGGTTAAGTACTTAATTCGTTCCGGAGGTCCATACTTAACCTGAAACTGTTTTTAACCTGAAGCACCACTTTAGCTAATGGGGTCTCCTGCTGCCGCTGCCGCACCGCCGGAGCACGATTTCTGTTCTCATCCTGAAGCAAAGTTCTTAACCTGAAGCACTATTTCTGGGTTAGCAGAGTCTGTAACCTGAAGTGTATGTAACCTGAAGCGTATGTAACCCGAGGTACCACTGTATCTAGATTTCTGAAATATTAAGCGGCATATAAGTCATAGAATCATAGAACTGGAAGGGACCGCAAGGCTGATCTAGTCCAGCCCCTTGCAATGCAGGAAACTTTTTTGCCCAGTGTGGGGCTCAAACCCATGAACCCTGAGAGATGAAGAGTCTCATGCTCTACTAAAGCTAAGAAAGAAAGCTGAAGGCAAGGCAGGATGGCCATGTGTCCTACTTTACAAATGGCAATGCTTTATTGGAGGGTGTCCCCTATGAAAGACATGTCCAATCTAAGTTAAGGTAAAGGTAAAGGGACCCCTGACCATTAGGTCCAGTCGTGAGTTGCGGCGCTCATCTCGCTTTATTGGCCGAGGGAGCCGGCGTACAGCTTCCGGGTCATGTGGCCAGCATGACCAAGCCACTTCTGGCGAACCAGAGCAGCGCACGGAAATGCCGTTTACCTTCCCTATTTATCTACTTGCACTTTGACGTGCTTTCGAACTGCTAGGTTGGCAGGAGCTGGGACTGAGCAACGGGAGCTCACCCTGTTGCGGGGATTCGAACCGCCGACCTTCCGATCGGCAAGTCCTAGGCTCTGTGGTTTAACCCACAGTGCCACCCGCACCCCTTAATCTAAGTTAGCGTTGATGATAAAAACAATCATAAGAAGGCAGAATATGAGGCTTTGAATCTGCCCATCAGCAATGAACATCTGGGCAGCAGATTGAGCCGGCACACAGGTCACCCGGCCACCAACTTCCCAACTATAACATGATGTATTGCATTTCTACAGTGCCCTACCTTTGTTTTCGTGATTCATTTTTCCCAATTCTGGAGTTCGTTTGCCCCTTTTTTTTTTTTGTTAATATATTTTATCAAGCATCCACAAATTTCCCTTAGACATATCAAGACATAATATTTTTTTCCTTTTGTTTTATTTTATTTTGTTCCTTTTGTTTTATTTTCTGTGGGTTTTTATATTATTATTCCTCCCCTTAGCTCCACCCTACCTTCCTTCCTTCATATCATAACCATAATACAATAATCTCTCATTCTTTCTGTTGCTCATACTTCAAATCCGGGTCACAAATTTATCATGCTATAATATTGCTTTAAAATAAATATTGCAGCAGCATGTGGGGGGACGCAGGGGGACACATACCCCTAAACGTTTTGTGAATCTTAGTACTTTTGTCCATTTACTGTGTTTCTTTTTCCCAATTTGAACTGTAAATTGGTGATTTTATTGAGTCAAAATGAGAGTACCCCTAAACATTTTTTTAGGGGAGGAAGCACTGATTATGAATATCTGAAAAAGGCTTATATTCTTCCATAAAACAGTCATTGCTAAGTGTTATGTACTGAGCTTGGATCCTAGAACAATAGGCAGGTAGGATCCTAGAAGGCAGCAACCTGATTGGTCTGCAGGAGCTGCCAAATCAGGCTCCAGGAGGAAGTAAATCAGCAACCTGATTGGCTTGCAGGAGCAGCCCAATCAGGCTCCAGGAGGAAGTAAATCAGCAGCCTGATTGGCCTACAAGAACAGTCCAATCAGGCTCCGGGAGGGGAGTTGAATCAGCCAATCACATGGGACCCGTTGTGTAAATAATGTATATATAGCCAGAGGTTTCGGGGGAAAGGACTCACTCACTGTTTACCATGAGCTGAAATAAAGACCATGAAATCAACACTCAACTCTGAGTGTATTTCACTAAGTGCTCTTCTTTTAGCTGTTAGCTTTGCTGATTCAAAGTAGTCCATCACTCATCCATTCCTCTTTTGTGGGAAGGAAAGGATTTACCCTTCTAAGGAGGCCAGGTCATCTGCGTTCGAGGGCCAAGTCTCAGCTCATCTAAGTGATGGCGAGACCAGGTCATGTAAATGATGGAGGCACTTGGCCATTTGGAAACAAGCTTACCACCTAAAGCATCCCACCCACATCTCTCTACAGAATGCCAACCTTTTGTGGTGAATGTACAGGTATTCCACCACACACAAATCAACCTCAAAAGTGTTTCCCAAAAGCAGACCGAAACATGAAATAAATTGGACACCCTGGGTCAACGTTAAGAGTCGAAGCTCACTGTTCTTGTCGCGGCTAAATGGAAGAGTAATGAAATCCCCTCTATACAAGACTAGATCCAAAAGCTGACAGAATATGCCAAATTAGACGGTCTATCAGAAAATATAAAGAATAAATCAAACCAGGAATTTGTTTCAAAATCGGAGGTTTTCAAAGAATACTTGAAATGTAAATATAGTAGTCTAAACTTTGTTGCAGCATTCGAGGAACTTCAGTAATAGATGTAAGACAGATATAAGAAATAAGATATATTAAGAAAAAGTTTAATTACGATAAAAGTGTGTAATGGCAAAAAGTAATATGGAATCGAAATATGGAATAGACGGGAGGTTGGGTCTTTAGTGTTAAGACCAATTTATGTTTTATTGTTTGTTAAGAAAATTCTGTGTCTATGGTTATTTCTGTGTGTAATTTGGTATTTGTGTTTTCTCTTTTTCTTTTCTTGCTGTATCAATTAAAAAAAAAAAAGAGTCAAAGCTCACTGAAGTCCGCAGACCTCTTCCCATCTGTTGAAGGAAATTTTGATTGTGTCAGACCTATCTGTGAGCTGATTGATAGCATCAGGCTTCTGTAACCGGCGACGGTAGAAAATTTGCCGTGAAGAAACGTTTTAATAGACCCAGATAGGCTTCCTGCTGCTAGGAAAGGGACTCTCTCCTCTCCTTCCTGAAGTATATAGGGCAATGGCAGTAGGAGTTGGCCCTGAAACTAACTGCAAGGATGGAGAACTTCACAATCAGGAAAGCCGCAGCAGAAATCGGCTGACTGTGACTCCCTCGCCTTGCCGTTCGGATGGAGCTTTGATAAGCAGCAATGAGATTCTGATTGGCAGCTAAGATATTAGGAAAGGAGACCAGTGCATTTCCTGTCTAGCGTTCTTCGGCATGGAAGAAGGAGCTCAGCTTCCTCCTGAGTGTATATTTGTGATTAATTGTTAACACAAGCAGAGGAGGACTGTAGTGGTAAATTCTGGCATAAAGGCATTTTTCATGACAACCCCTATAGTCTAAGGCTGGGTGGTGGTGCTGGGAGATTTTTGTTTGCTCCATAATTTGGAGCAAACCTTTCTGGTCTACACCCAGTAGATCATGGCTGGATTAGAACATAGGCATACTGGACAACAACCATACGAGAAATATGTAAAATAACTAAGCAAGTATTAGAAATCACCTCAGAACTGACCCTACTAAACATCTTCCAAGATAATAATGCCCATTTACACCACAAAGAACTCATAACCCACCTACTTTCAGCAGCCAGAAACACCATAACCAGACACTGGAGAGACCTGTCAGGAGTAAGCATGGACCAATGGTACCAAATGGTATAGGAAACAGCCTTACTAGAAAAATTAACCAATAAACTCAAACTGATACGGGGTCAAATAGAAGAAGATGTCTTCACCCCAGTACAGCTCCCCTTTCTCACATACACAGCCCAACAAGACAATAACAAAAATCCACCAACAGCATACAAATCAATATGGCTAACCTGATCCAAAACATCCACCCACCCCACTCGCACATGAATGCAAAGACCACCACAGCCAACCACAAATGAACAACCACACCCTAGGCCAACCCCAATCTCTCTCACCACCAAAGGAACACAAGTGAACAGCACAGAATCTGCACAAGCGACGCTGACACAAAACCCCACATATATTAAGTAAAATAGAAACATCGCCACCCGACCCCATCTCCCCACCCCTTTCCCCTTCTTCTTCCAAATGTCTCAACGAATGAAACTGATCTGTAAAAAATGTTACTTTGAGAAAGAGAGAGAGAGAGATTGCACATACTTTTGTAAACTAAGAAAATCTTTAATAAAAATACATTTTTTTAAAAAAAATAGACATACAGATTAGATCATAGAATTGTAGAGTTCGAAGGGACCCCAAAGGTCATCGAGTCCAACCCCTTGCAATACCGGAATCTCAGCTACAGCATCCATGGCAGACAGCCATCCAACCTATGCTTAAAAACCTCCAAGGAAGAAGAATCCACCACCTCCTGAGGGAGACCATTCCACTGTCAAACAGATTTTACTGTTGGAAAGTTTTTTCCAATGTTTAGTCATAATCTCCTTTCTTGTAACTTGAAGCCGTTGGTTCGGATCCTACCCTCCAGAGCAGGAGAAAACAAGCTTGTTCCATCTTCCATGTAATAGCCCTTCGGATATTTGAAGATGGCTATCCTATCTCATGTCTACGGACCTTTCTGAGCACGACTGACTTGACTTAGGCTTTTTTCTGAAGAGGTGAGCGGTCCTCTGCCCTAGCTGGGTTTGTGAGATTACTGGTATCTGCGTAAATAAGCTTAACACATTAGCAGTGCTTAGTTTGGGAGGAGTGTTAAGATCTTGTGCCCAAATCTGCAGGAAGATCAGCCAAATATAAATTCAATTTGTGCCGTATCTATAGTTTCAAACAGAAGATCATTTTTAACATTTCACCCTGCAAAATCCTGGACAGCAGATTTGCTAATGTTCCCTTTGCGAATTGCTGCTGTCCTTGCAAGCGTTTAGAGCTGGAAACAGTCTCTCGTGTGTTTTTCTATTGTAGGTTTTTATCAAAGATTTAGAGAACGCATAATATATACCCTTATGAGACAGTTTCCTGGTTGATCCTTCGAGACCATTTTCAGTATCTTCCTTGAGGGTCTAATAATTCCATTACAGAGCAAGGTGGCATTATATCTGAATGTTGTATTATCTCTTAGAACTCCTAGGACTTTTGTTCCTAATTTGTCACCTTTGTGCTTCTGAGGCTGTGATTTGTATTTGCTTTTTGTAGTTTTTTTGATAGCCATTTGACCATAGTAAACATTTGATTGATTAATCTTATGAAGAAGTTCAGTGTCTTCCTGGCTCTTTTTTTCATCTTAATATGGTGCTGATCGCCGAAGAATTGATGCTTTTGAATTATGGTGCTGGAGGAGACTCTTGAGAGTCCCATGGACTGCAAGAAGATCAAAACTCTCCATTCTTAAGGAAATGGATAGCCCTGAGTCCTCACTGGAAGGACAGATCGTGAAGCTGAGGCTCCAGTACTTTGGCCACCTCATGAGAAGAGAAGACTCCCTGGAAAAGACCCTGATGTTGGGAAAGATGGAGGGCACAAGGAGAAGGGGAAGACAGAGGACGAGATGGTTGGACAGTGTTCTCGAAGCTGCCAGCATGAGTTTCAGCAAACTGCGGGAGGCAGTGGAAGACAGAAGTGCCTGGCGTGCTCTGGTCCATGGGGTCACGAAGAGTCGGACACAACTAAACGACTAAACACCAAATGGTGCTTGCTACATTTGCATAAGTAGCTGCGGGGAGAAGCCATTTTGTTTCCTCAAATTTGTCCCTACTTCTTTGCAAGACATTGTATGGGGAAGGAGGGGCAGGAGGAGATGGTTTTCCTCATTAAGACGTACTGTAGAAGGGTTTCAATGCAAAAACAAAAACCAGCAATAAAAAGGCCACAATATTGTTAGGAGTTTGGGGTGTTCAGCTCTGTGACCAAACCCTTCTAATGCCTGTAACCAGTAAGTGCTAAAAGCACAGGGAAGCCAAGCTAGCTTTCTGGTGAGGGGATGGGAAAATAAGGGGCTCAGTGTGAGATGGCAAATGGCCCCCTCAGCAGAAAAAGCTAGAGCTGAGAGCAGATTTTAGCAGTCAAGTGACCTAAAGATAAAGCAAGCTGGAGAGAAAGTCAGAGCAAAATCTAAGAGCAAGGTTTAATATCTGTTTGAATCCAAAGCTGTGGCTACGGGGTGATAATGCTGTGAACCCCCTCCATCATAGGCTCAGGTGGTATATATGTGTAGTAGTAGTAGTAATTATTATTATTATTATTATTATTATTATTATTATTATTATTTCTGTATACCCCACCCATCTGGCTGGGTTTCCCCAGCCACTCCAGGCGGCTCCCAACAGAATAATAATAATAATAATAATAATAGTAATAATAATAATAATAATAATAATAATAATAAAGCAATAAAACATTAAAAACTTCCCTAAACAGGGCTTCCTTCAGGTGTCTTCTAAAAGTCAGAGAGTTGTTTATTTCCTTGACATCTAATGGGAGGGCATTCCACAGGGCAGGTGCCACCACCGAGAAGGCCCTCTGCCTGGTTCCCTATAACTTGGCTTCTTGCAGTGAGGGAACCGCCAGAAGGTCCTCAGAGCTGGACCTCAGTGTCCGGGCCAAACGATGGGGGTGGAGACGCTCCTTCAGGTCTACTGGGCCAAGGCTGTTTAGGGCTTTAAAGATCAGCACCAACACTTTACATTGTGCTCAGAAACGCACTGGGAGCCAATGTAGGTCTTTCAGGACCGGTGTTATATGGTCTCGGTGGCCACTCCCTGTCACCAGTCTAGCTGCTGCATTCTGGATTAGTTGTAGTTTCCGGGTCACCTTCAAAGGTAGCCCCACATAGAGCGCATTGCAGTGTAAATAAACCATATATCATAAATACACCATAGTCTCTGTTGTGCCTCATTCCAAAAGGAAACACAAACCCTGGGTAATTGCCAAAACCCCTGGAACTCTTTTGGGGTGGCATGCTAGAATATTTATGTGGTTGCCATATTGAGGGCTGTGCATCTCCGAAGATGATTCTTCATTGAATAATGAGGGCAAAAACTGATCTCTACAATCCTGCTGAAGTTAGCTTTCTTATCACAATTCTTAGTTAGAATCTGGACTAACAGAATTCATGATTAAATTAAGATTGGCATGTGAAACCAAGAGATAAGATGGGTATTGATGGATCTGCAGGGGAGAAGGAGCTCAGTCAAATGGCATCTCAACATTTCCGCTGGCTAATTCAGAAATGCAGATTTCAGTGATTCAACAGCACTTTTTGGTGACTCTAAATAGTATTTTCTCTCCGCTCTTTTTTCTCCCCCTTCGAAACAGGCACACACAAAATTAAGTGACAGTTTGTGTGGCACGCAAGTGAGCACAATTAAGAAAATTCATATTGTCGCCTCCTGAATAGACTTGTCACATTAGTATTCAGAGTTTTTGTCTGGTGACAGTGAAGTATCAAAAAAGATCCCGAATTCTAAAAAAGAGGAAGAAGCAAAAAATCTATTGTGCCACAAGATCTAATCTTTGTCTGCATGTAATTGCCTTATTAAAAGATTTGCAAGCGAACTCCTTCTGTGATTCTAAAGGAGACAGAGAAGAAAAAGGCACGCCGCTTAAACTGAAAGAAAAGAAAAATACACACCGCTAACGCTCCCCAAACTCTTCTTATTATATGACAACAATGTGTAATCCAAACTAAAAGTTAGATCTGCAGCCTCCTAGCATTTTAGCAGCGGCAAAGACACAACCGTGGCAATCTAGCATCCATGTGTGGTTTCATATTTAAGCCCAAAGGAGGTGACTTTGGCTCTGCATAGCCTTCAGCTATGCTTGGCGATATGTATTATGCTAGGTATTATGCATCTAGTTGCTGCATTTATATCCCATCCTTCCTCCAAGGAGCTCAAGGTGGCATACCTCCCCCTTCCTCATTTTATCCTCGCAACAACCCTGTGAGGTAGGCTAGACTAAGAGACAGTGAATTTGCACCCCCATGTGAGCTTCAAGGCTGAATAGTGACTTGAACCCCAGTCTCCCAACACTTCTGATCAGTATACCATACTGGCTCTCTAGTTAATTTTATCTCTTTCCCTCCTCTCTCCCCTCCCTCCCCATTACCCAATGGATTTAGCAAGCGAAGCTGGGGAGGGGCTACAATTTATGTTGCTAATAGGAGCAAGGCCAGATTACTTGTCTGTCTTGGCCACCAACAGTTTCCACACTCGGAGGCTTCCCATCAACAGAACCGGTCCACAATTCGGCAGAAGAAACAGGAGTAATTGCCCAATATTGTTGCCAATGCCAATTAAATTTCATCTGTGTGAGTAAAAGGCATGAGTGGATGACACATTATTTTAGCCCTTTGGCCTATTCTCCCCATTCCTACACACACACATAGATATATAGATATATAATCGCTTACTTTGGACTGCCGAGAAGGCATGGGACTGCACCTCTTGCCAGCTGAAATTGTTGCCTTAAAAAAACCACCCCACAGATAAAGTAACGAAGCATCATAACACAGGCTTCTATTATGGACAATTGTGTTAATTCACCTCATTCCTGCCTTGCACATAACATTCTCTGTACGAGAGAAAAGAAAGAGCCAAGACCCATTTTATATTTTTGGGACACGGGTGGCGCGGTGGTCTAAAGCACTGAGCCTCTTGGGCTTGCCGATCATAAGGTCGGCGACTCGAATCCATGCAACAGGGTGAGCTCCCATTGCTCTATCCCAGCTCCTGCCAAAAAGCATGCCAAAAAGTGCAAGTAGATAAATAGGTACCACTGTGGCGGGAAGGTAAACAGCATTTCCGTGCGCTCTGGCACTCGTCATGGTTTCCCGTTGCGCCAGAAGCGGTTTAGTCATGCAGGCCACATGACCTGGAAGGCTGTCTGCGGACAAACATCGGCTCCCTTGGCCTAAAAATGAGATGAGTGCCATACCCCATAGTCGCCTTTGACTAGACCTAACTGTCCAGGGGTCCTTTACGTTTTTACCTTTAGTTAAACTATGGAACTCACCCCCACAGGAGGCAGTAATTAATCTGCAATTATTAAGTTTGCAGATGATACTACCATAATGGGTCTAGTTACAGGTGGAGATGAATCAGCGTACAGGGAGGAGGTTCAAAAAGTATCTACATGGTGCCTAGATAATAATTTGCACCTAAATATTAGCAAGACAAAGGAGATGGTGTTGGACTTTCAGAGGAAGAGAGGGGAACTAGCCCCGTCGCACATTGGGGGTGGAAAGAGTCTCTTCCTTTAAATTCCTGGGAGTTTACCTTAGTGAAGATCTCACTTGGAGAAACAGTATAACTCAGGTGGTTAGGAAGGCCCAACAGACTCCATTTCCTCAGGGTGTTGCGAAAGAACAATGTTAAACAACCATTGATGACCTCCTTCTATTGGTCCACAATAGAAAGTGTCCTCTCATATTGTATCACAGTGTGGTATGCTGGCCTGACAGCCACGGACTGAAAGTCTCTACAGAGGGTGGTGAACACAGCACATGATATCATGGGCTGTCCCCTGAGCCTGCTAGATGACATTGCAAGGGATCGTTGCCTTAGGAGAGTGAGAAAAATTCTCAGGGACGATTCACACCCCAGCCAGCACCTCTTTAATGTTCTACCCTCGGGCAGGAGATATAGAAGCATAATCAGTCGTCCCAACAGGCTAAAAAACAGTTACTATCCGTGGGCTGTTAGGCTGCTGAACGGAAAATAATATAGTTTAACTGACTTTTGGGGTTGGTGTGTTGTGCGACAAGCACACAGAGTGCAATGAGATTGAGTGTTTGAGGGGGAGAGGCTCGGTTAATTTCATTGTACACAGATTGTACATTGACAAGAAAGGTATTATTATTATTATTATTAGCAGGTGGACAGAGTGCTGTTGGGCTCAGGTCCTGATTGCATGCTTCCCACTGACATCTAGTTGGCCACTGTGAGAACAGGCTGCTGGTCTGGGTGGGCCACTGGCCTGATTCAGCAGACTTTCCCTATGTTCTTAACTTGTAACGAATACTTTGACCCTGTGTTTGTTTATTTCCTCTGTCCTCCTAAACCATTCTCCTTTTGCATCACGCCTTTTTAGATTGCAAGGCTGAGGGCAGGGGCTTTGCTTCCCCCCACTTTTTTCCCCTTTTTCTAGTGATTTCAGAGTGGAATAAAAAATACATGCAGAAATAAGAGCTCCAATAGCAAGCCTCAGATTGCAATCTTATACACATTTGCATGTTTTGCCTGTTATGTTTCCATCCCCGCCCCCCAAGAAGGTGCTGATGTTTCATATAGTCAGTGCACTCCACAGTCAGCCAGCTTGCAAGTTTGCTAAATGCCTGGAAGCAATCTTGTAGGTCTTCCCAGTTGAATGAATTATCCTTGCCTTTCTTAGTGAGTGTCTCAAGGAAGGTTATGCCATAGCCGTGGAGCCACCCCTATGAAGGCCCTGTTTGACGCATCCAGAGAGCTTCCTTCACAAATACATGGTGCTCAGGAGCAGAAATTCTGCAGCTCATTTTAGAAAATGGGGGGGGGGGCGGGTTATACAGATTATCCTTCAGGTATACTCAGCCTAGATAATTTATGACTTTATAGAAGATGACTGGTACCTTGGGGAGGGGGGGTGTGACTAAAGGCAAATGAGCAAGACTATATCAGATATGTTCCCTACAACCAACCTTCCCCCAGAACGCTCTACTATTTAGAAATGTACAGATTGATAAATGTGGGGGGGGGGAGTGATTTGGGGACCAAATGTTGATATAGCCCTGAGAAGGAAAATACTATTTTCATTCTCCTCTTTGTCCTTCGGTTGACTGCAATCCATTTAATAGCTGCAATTTTCATTGATGGGGGTTCATAAAATGGTTTGGGACTAATCATTGATTGTTATAAACATTTCATTCTTTAATCAGTAATTCCTATTGAGCTTCGCTGTAGTTAAAACGATTAATCACGGAGCACTGGCATTTAGCCCTTACATAACGTTGGAAAGGCTCTCCGATCTAGAATTAAGTCCGCTGTGCTTCCTAGAAGGCCTTATTTCAGCCTGTTGTCAGAATTAATTTCATTTTGCTCCGCTTTGTCTGTGTGATGGTTATTTTCAACAAGATACACTTGTGACCTGGTCTGCATCAAAGATGGAGAAGCTTCTTCAGTCTGAGGGCTGCAGTGTCTCATGGGGAGCCCCTAGGTGGTGGTGGGCGGGGCCAGAGGCAAATGTGGGTGGAGCAATGGATGTGACACAGACCATTCTACATTCCAGCCTACAGCCAGACTTTGTAGACCAAGGGTAGGCAACCTAAGGCCCAGGGGCCGGATGCAGCCCAATCGCCTTCTCAATCCGGCCCGCGGACGGTCCAGGAATCAGCGTTTTTTTACATGAGTAGAATGTGTGCTTTTATTTAAAATGCATCTCTGGGTTATTTGTGGGGCATAGGAATTCATTCATTATTTTATTTTTTTTCAAAATATAGTCCGCCCCCCCCCACATGGTCTGAGGGACGATGGACTGGCCCATGGCTGAAAATGGTTGCTGAACCCTGTTGTAGACCAAACCTACTCAAGCACCTCCAGGCAAACAAGAGAGGCATCATTACAGCTCACGGACAGATTTCTCTCAGGCCAAAGGACTCAAGGAAAGCCTGGAGCATCTGAAGTTTGGCCCCTGGAGCTGGGGTTCTCCACCCCAGTCTACATATTAGAATATTTTTGCTGTGTACCTTCAGCTTGAATCGTTGAGGGAAGGAGGGGTTGCCAATGGAGAACTAGCTGAACAGATACCAGAGTAAAGGTAAAGGGACCCCTGACCATTAGGTCCAGTTGTGACAGACTCTGGGGTTGCGGTGCTCATCTCGCTTTATTGGCTGAGGGAGCTAGCGTACAGCTTCCAGGTCATGTGGCCAGCATGACTTAAGCCACTTCTGGCGAACCAGAGCAGCGCATGGAAATGCCGTTTACCTTCCCACCACCTATTTATCTACTTGCATTTTGATGTGCTTCCGAACTGCTAGGTTGGCAGGAGCAGGGACCAAGCAACGGGAGCTCACCCCGTCACGGGGATTCGAACCACTGACCTTCTGATCGGCAAGCCCTAGGCTCTGTGGTTTAACCCACAGCGCCAAATACCAGAAGACAAGGGCAAATGAAACAGTACAACCTACAAAAGCCGTCCTGTTGAGCCAAGGAATTTGGGCGTGCATATGACGTCACAAGTGTTGGGATGAAGCTCAGAGTGCATTGAAAGTGGGTGGGTTAAGCATGGAGAGAAAGTGTTGAGTTCTCAGCTCTGTGTGTGTGTGTGCGTGCGCGCGCGTGTGTGTGTACATTGTTTGACTTCTCAGCCCTTGAATACCCTGAAGAATGCACATTGCCACTTGATGCAAAATCAAAGGGTTCTTTTGCATGTGAGAATGGGTCATCACAGATCTATAATGCGCCAGACAGACCTTTCCGCATCACCTTAGTGGAATCAGTTCACACATGCAGCTGTCCATCAAATGTGTGAACCATTGCATGGCCACTGACAGATGAATATCTGAACAGAGCCTGCCAAGAAACCATGCACTTGAAGTGGTATATTGGAGAAGCTGCAGCCATCAAGTGATAACTACTCCTGGTTAACCAGGCTCAAACCTGCACCATTAATGTGTTTCCAACACATGTACATATCTCATTTACACATTACATTTTTAGGGATACACTTTAAAAAAAGTATACGTCAAAAAAATGTGAGAGTGGTATTTCAAAACACCACAGTTAAGTGGAGTGCATGCTTTTTACGCACAGAGAGAAAACGGTGGACGTCCTCTTGTCTGCCTGCCTTCAGAAAGGGTTTCATTGAAGGAAAACCATCCATCACCGGAAAGCTACAGCAGAGATAGTGAACCGAAATGGGCTTTCAGTTGCTGAAGACTATTCCTCCCACCCCTCTACCTCCCCCCACCCCGCTCTTCTGTCTGTGGATACAAGTGACTGGGCTCTCTCTCTCTCTCTCTCTCTCTCTCTCTCTCTCTCTCTCTCTCATTATCATTCTTCAAAACCACGCGCTCTCCCGATGATAATCGCTTGGATCTGTCTCCCCAATGCTTTCTGGCTGGTCTTTTTTGGGGGGTGGGGAGGAGAAAGAAGAGGGGTGGTCTGCTGCTTCCTTTCTGATTGGTCACCCATCTCTCCTTTTGTTTTGGAGATGATTATAGAATTGACTTTCAAGTCCTGGTCTCTCCTCCCTACTTACCCTTATGGTACACCCAGCATCGGGCGCTTAGAAAATTCTTAAGACTTCTTTTATGTAAAGGTTGTGACAAAGCATTATGAGCTTGCAATGGTAAGTGCCCTTTTATTACTACAGTTTCTCTTTCTCTCTCTCTCTTTCCTTTTGCATTAGAGAACCACGGATCGTGTTTTCTTGGGAGAGCGGGGGGGGGGAGTAAGAGAGGCTTTGGGGGGTGGGACTGCTTCAGAATAACCACCCAAGCTCTTTCAAAGTGCACAGAAAGCGATACTGGGGAAAACTTCAGCTGTTTCTTGCGAAGCAAGGCAAAGGCTGTAGAATCAGTCTGCCTGCCTGCCAAAGGATTTTGCATATATATTTGCAAAATATATGTGCAAATATATATATATATCTGCATATACGATATATGTATTGCATATCTCTATGTATGTCTCTGTTCAGTCCAGAATCAGACCCACAACCTGAGGATTGTGCTCTGAATTCTGCCCCAGAAGAGAAGAGAGTCCAGTCATAATCTAGCACCGTCCAAGAACAATGGAACTCCGTCTCCCATTCAAAAACTAGACCCGTCTTCTTCTCGCTTGCACGTCTGGTCTGTCTGTCTCTCTCTCTGTGTGTGTTTAACCCTCCCATCCATCAACTGGCATTAGCTCAGCGCTAGAGAGAAATTGACACGCGCACCAAAGGCATTACCTAAATACCACGCGGCTTCTCGCTCGAGCTGCAACCCGACGCATCCCATTGGACTCAATGGGCCTTACTTCCGAGTAGACCTGCTGCCTAGTAGGCTTCCACGACCGCTGAAAGGCGGAGGGAAGGAAAAGTCCCTAAGCATGAGACAGGGAAGCAACATCTAAACTTGCATCCTCGCCTTGCAGCCCGGTGGATAAAATGTGATCTTAATAAATGGGGAGGGGAGGCGTCGGAAAGGATCCCAGGGCTGCTCTGCCTTAATAGTTGTATCGGGGGCGGGGTCTTTCAAGAGGAGCAGTTTGTCTGCATCAGGGGTAGCCAATCTGGTGCCCTCCAGATGTTGCTGACCTTTGGCCACGCTGGCAGGGGTTGATGGGAGTTGGAGTCCAACCACATCTGGAGAGCACCAGATTGGCTGATGCTGGCTGTTATGTTTGAGGTGCAGCCAATCATCTCCTTTCTCCCGGCTCACTGTTTTTATTAGCTCCTGCGCCTTTAAAAGGAGCTGAAAGTGCATATTTTAGGAAAGATAAGACTGATGCCCATGCTTCAAAAAAGCAGATCTGGCTGCTGTAAAAAGAACTCAAGAGAAGGCTAAGCTAGCTATCTTTCTGGATGATTGGCAGCTTCTCCAGCTACACTTTTATTACTGAAATGGGGGTCAACAATAGGACCATGTTTACCATCTTTCAGTGTGTGTGTGTATCAAGATAATGAGAAAAAGCATAGGAGAAGGGCTTTGAAGGGTTTTGAAACATTGGCCAAAACTATAGAACCAGTATAGAAAGAGGGACATATTCAAAGCAGCTGAGAAACACCATCTTAAGAAGAAGTTAGTTCAGTGCCTTGTTCCTTTTGTTGCATCTTTATGCATCTAGGTAACTGATACTTTAAAGCCAAAATCCACCATTTCAAGTACTGATTCTCTGAGAAATTTGGCTGCAATTACCCACCTCCCCCTGACCCCAATGGAGGCAGGTTGCAAGAAGCTGGAAGCTGGACTCTGGTTTCATATTGCATCCTGTTGCTGCTATTATTATTTTTTCAGCAGCTGTAATTGATGCATTCATTGCAGGCCAGATCTGCTGCCCCTGTAGATCCTGCTGGCTGAGGCAGTCTCCTCACTTTGCCTCATGGCTGGGCTGGCTCTGTTTGGGAAGTTGTATCACCCTATATTCTAAGTGAAATCAACTCGAAAACAGACCGCTGTGCTCCTCACTGGAAAAAATAAATCAAATAGTGTTATGCTGAAAAATTCTTAATACCTTTGATTCCATTTTACAGAAGGCACATATGAGTGGTCTTCAGTTTTACTCAAAAGTAGGCTCTAAATAGAGGGACGCGGGTGGCGCAGTGGGTTAAACCACTGAGCCTAGGACTTGCCAATCAGAAGGTCAGTGGTTCGAATCCCCGCGACGGGGTGAGCTCCCGTTGCTCGGTCCCTGCTCCTGCCAACCTAGCAGTTCGAAAGCACGTCAAAGTGCAAGTAGATAAATAGGTACTGCTCCAGCGGGAAGGTAAATGGCGTTTCCATGCCCTGCTCTGGTTCGCCAGAAGCGGCTTAGTCATGCTGGCCACATGTCCTGGAAGCTGTACGCCAGCTCCCTCGGCCAATAAAGCAAGATGAGCGCCGCAACCCTAGAGTCGGCCACGACTGGACCTAATGGTCAGGGGTCCCTTTACCCTTTACCTTTAGGCCCTAAATAATGTTAGGCTTATAAATTTCAAGAGGTCGGCTCGGAATACCACCCTATGTAAGCCAGAGTTGCCTACAAAAATTGGTTATCATTGTTTTCCTTTAAAAGGGGTGGGTGGGTCCAAAGTAGGCCCAGAAAGTGCTGGAAAGGGATGAGGTTTGCATGAAAGGTCTGCCATCTGGCCTTGACATTGAACACATCTCCTTATCCATCAGAAAACCTCTTAATTGGTCCAAGATCAACTTTGTCCCCAACTGAACACTCTGCATTGCTTGATGTTTTATCATGTTTTTAATATTCTGTTGCAAGAATGTCCAGAGTTAGAAACAATAAAGTTGTTGTTGTTGTTGTTGTTGTTGTTTGTTGTTATGGTCCCTGGAGTAGTTTTTCTGGAGCAGAAAATCTAGTATACAGTGGCACCTTGGTTTACAACCATAATCCGTTCCGGAAGTCCATTTTTAAACCAAAACAGGTTGTAACCCAAGGCGCGCTTTCACCAATGAGGCCTCCCCAAAAAAATTGTTTGTAATCCAAAAATAAAAATAAAAAATGTGTTGTAATCCACAACAAGGTTGCAAACTGGGACACGCACTTCCGGGTTTGATGTGTTTGTAATCCAAAACGTATGCAAACCAAGATGTATGCAAACCAAGGTACCACTGTACATGTTTAGTATACACATATACTCCTAAGGCAATATACTCCTTGTGATTATTGCAAGACAGGAAGCACATGTGAGGAGCACATCAGACTGCATTGTATATTTCTCCACTTCTTGTTAGCATCTACAGTGGTACCTCTGGTTATGAACTTAATTCGTTCCGGAGGTCTGTTCTTAAGCTGAAACCGTTCTTATCCTGAGGCACACTTTCACTAACGGGGTCTCCCACTGCGCGTGCGCCGGAAATGCGTGATTTCTGTTTGCATCCTGGGGCAAAGTTCACAACCAGGAGCAGCTACTTCTGGATAGCGGAGCTCATAACCCGAAGCATTCGTAACCAGAGGTACCACTGTACTGACAAAGAAAGAGGGCGTTGTTTGGTTTCGGAACAACAAATAGTGTTTACAGGTGATGGCAATATGAACTGCGGATGAGGTTTTTGTCAGTAACTACTAATGAAACCTCAAGGAGATCCTTCCTCTTGGACCAAGCTCTCTTGAGCCAGTATTGGGATGTTAGTTGAGATGTTGATGCTAGTTGCTTAGTAAGTAGGAAGCTACTCTCCTGTTTGTGCAAGTTTTGCAAGATTTGGGGAAGGCGTCTTGCTATCTCAAAATACAAAAGCTTCAATATACTGTTAAGGGGAGGTCAGATGGGGAAGGGCGTCCCTTGGTGTTACATGGCAATCATGGTGTGGGAAGCTATCCCTGAGATGATCCCTAGCTGTAGAAATTTCTTATACAACAGTGTGGGAAAGGAGCCAAAACTTAGCCTTATTCTGCATGTGCCAAAACAGAACAAAATGGTGCACTCATTGTGGAGGGGAAAAAATTATTTATTGAGGAGGAAGTGACAAGCAAACTGTGAAATCCCTTTTTATGATTTTTGTAAAAGGAGTGTGAGATTTGTGTGATTTATCATGTCCAAAAATGGGAGGTTTGCAGAATTGTGCAAGTGTTGCAATCACACATGTGCGGCAGTTGCACAAAAAGGCATTTCAGTACCCAGGAGAGCAACTCACCAACCAGAAAGAAAAACCAGCCCTATGCTCCTAACAGATGCTTGGGCAGCCAAAATGAGCAGCAGAAACAAAAAAAGGATATGGTTGCATCTTTCTAAAATTTCATCTGACTTTAAAAAAAAAACACAGCAGCAACTTTAAGTTTTGTGGGGCTCTGGTTTTGAGTGGGGAAGTAGTGTTCACAGGAGATATGGCAGGTATTTGTAGAATTTGTACTGTTAAAACGGAAACGGGTCAAACCATCACAAGAGGTGTTGAAATTCTGAGAGGTTGGATAGTTACAATGGAATGGTCTCAGGGGTAGGCTGCAGATTTTTATTTTTATTTATTTATTTTTATTATTACTTTGTCAATAAAATAAAATAAAATAAACCACAAAATCGGAGGGGGGAGGGGGAAGTAGTGTTCAGAGGGGGGGCTTTTGTGACTCATGCCTATTTTCCATCCCTTGGAGTTGCTGTTAACCTGATAAGTGGGGTGGGGGTTAAGACAAAGGTTTCGATATTGTACCTGTCTTTTCTTTTCTTATTGCATGGCTAATAGCATCTTGAAGTGTGTATAGCATTCATCCTCTGATACATTCAAGAATAAATAGCTAAGCAGCTGCATATTTTTAAAAAAGTTTTTGTGGTAATCTTTCATGCTTCATAATAACTACAGTATATCAGCAAAGTTTATCAGCAAAGGGTAGATAACACACTCCCCTCTTTTTAAGATAAGGGATTTTCTTACTTTGAATGGTATAGTAATAATTATACTACTACTACTACTACTACTACTACTACTAATGTTATTATTTATCCTGTCCATCTGGCTGGGTTGTCCCAGCAACTCTGAGTGGCTTGCTGCTTATATAAAATCAGACATTAAATGCTTTCTGATACAGGGCTGCATTCAGATGTCTTCAAAAAGTTGTATAGTTATTTATGTCCTTGTCATCTGAAGGGAGGGTGTTCCACAGGGCGGGCACCACCACCGAGAAGGCCCTCTGCCTGGTTCTCTGTAACCTCGCTTCTCGCAGTGAGGGAACCGCCAGAAGGCCCTCGAAGGAGGACCTCAGTATCCGGGCTGAACGATGGGGGTGGAGATGCTCCTTCAGGTCTACTGGGCCGAGGTCATTTAGGGCTTTAAGGGTCAGCACCAGCACTTTGAATTGTGCTTGGAAACGTACTTGGAAACCAAGCAGAAACACGAGTCAGCTGTTCACTATGGCGAGCTGCATTGTATTTCTGTTTCAATTATAGCAATAATTTCCAAATTGGCATCAATACGTATAAATTAGACCTTGCAAATATCATGCAGATAGGTGCTATATCATTTGACCTCTTTAATGTTGCTGTGTTTCCTCTCTTCTGGCAAATTGTAAATGACCTTAAGAACATAAGAGACCTGCTGGCCCAGGCCACCAGCTCATCTAAGTCCAGCATCTTGTTCTCATAGTAGCCAACCAGTTCACAGAATCATAGAATTATAGAGTGGGAAGGGACCCCTAGGGCCATCTAGTCCAACCCCCTGCAACAGGAAATGTGACAAAAGATACTTACAATTTCCAATGATCCATGCACATATCCTGGAAGAGACACCTGAGTCGACGTTAGAACTGCTCGTTATAATATTTGAGAACTGAGGTTAGCTTGGCAGCCTATGAAAAAGCAAATATGTTTGTGAGAAGCCCACAAGCAAAATCCAAGTGCAACGCTTCTCTCCCCAGTCGGTCAGTGTGTAGAGCAGGGGTCAGCAAACTTTTTCAGCAGGGGCTGGTCCACTGTCCCTCAGAACTTGGGGGGGGGGGCGGACTATTTGGGGGAGGGGAATGAACGAATTCCTATGCCCCACAAATAACCCAGAGATGCATTTTAAATAAAAGCACACACTCTACTCATGTAAAAACACCAGGCAGGCCCCACAAATAACCCAGAGATGCATTTTAAATAAAAGCACACACTCTACTCATGTAAAAACACCAGGCAGGCCTCACAAATAACCCAGAGATGCATTTTAAATAAAAGCACACACTCTACTCATGTAAAAACACCAGGCAGGCCTCACAAATAACCCAGAGATGCATTTTAAATAAAAGCACACATTCTACTTGTGTAAAAACACCAGGCAGGTCCCACAAATAACCCAGAGATGCATTTTAAATAAAAGGAGACATTCTACTCATGTAAAAACACACTGATTCCCAGACCATCCGCGGGCCGGATTTAGAAGGCAATTGGGCCAGATCCGGCCCCCGGGCCTTAGTTTGCCTACCCATGGTGTCGAGCCTATGAGTTGATACATCCAATGGCCAGCATGGAAGGAAAAGAAATATGTGAGATGCTTAGGCCAGGCTCAGCCATGTCTACCTGAAAAGAAGTGAGATGGCTGAAAGCTTGGCATCCCTCTTTGTTCATTATTAAATTGATATCCCACCCTCCTCTGATACATCCCTACCTTCTCTCCCAAAAGGAGCTGGCAAATGCAAACGACTCCGTCACATGTGGGTTCACAACAGGATTTTCTTCCTCACCCCCCTAAATGCCTCCGATTCTGGAACCAGAAACAAAATTAACTTAGACTGCAGACCTGTACACACTGCAAAGGGTAAATTCCATTGAACTTTCTGGTAGCAAGGGAGGTGGGTGTTGTGCAAAGAAGTGATTCCAGCAAGCTCAGCTTTCCCTACCCCACAACAATAAGCTGCTTAAATGCTCTCTTATGCCCAACTCTTGCAGATACAGGAGCTGTCTTGCCCCATAGTCATGTATTTTAATTTTTTTAGCAACCCTAAAAAAGAGGCAAATCAGCAAAACGGGGTCCTTGTACTTCGGAAGGAGTGGCTGGTTAAGAATGTTGTGCTTCTTTAAGGGAAGGGGCGAATCTATTTTTGACTGCCATTTGTTAGCAAGTCAAGCATTTTCTTCTAAAAATATGCCCAGCTCTGACGTCCTGGTGGGTGCATTCTAAGAATGCAGCAATGTCTTTAATGTAGGAAAGCACAAGCCCGGTCATCTATGCTAACCATGCTGTTTTGGACACATGTTGTGGAGAGGGATATCCAGTTTTCTCAATTTCCCTGCCCACCAGCATATGATGTCCTTGCACTTGATTCCTCCCCACACTTTTTGTTGGTTTGTTTCTAAGCAAGCAGGCAATTAGATTTCACATTAAACTGAGCAAGCATTGATGGGGTTTTGCATGCTACAGTGCATCGTATTGTTCTGTGCATGTGAAATATGAAACAGATGGCCAAGGGAGCCCAGGAAGAAAGTGTGTATGTGCGTAGGGTGGGGTGGGGGGAGAGGGAACTTGCTGTGCCCTTTTTAATAAGACCTTAATGTTAAGCGAAGTGGCAGCTAAGTGCTTTCTCAAACACAACTTTTTTAATTACTGTTTTCTTTATAAAAAGGCAAAATGTGTGTGTGTTTTCACTGCAAACTAATGCCATGTATAACAGTTACTGAATTATCATGGCATCTTTCCCATGCAGTTGTTTGCTCAGAGCAGAACAGTGCAATGAGACAGAGGATCCCCTAAATGCATCAGGATCTCAACCTATACATTTGTTCACTTACTGCAATAGTCACATCAGGTACCCTGCCCGCTTCTGTCCCTAAGTACCCCTGTCATGTATCCATCAGAAGTTTGCCCATGAGCAAATGTAGTTGGGGGGAAAAAAGGATGCTCACCACCCTGGTCTCTAGGCAACCTTCGGCCCTCCAGATGTTTTGGCCTACAACTCCCATGATCCCTAGCTAACAGGACCAGTGGTCAGGGATGATGGGAATTGTAGTCCAAAACACCTGGAGGGCCGAAGGTTGCCTATGCCTGCTCTAGACCATCTTGATTGCCTGCTTAGTTACTATGCATGGGCCTCAATTTGCCAAATAATGCAGACCCCCCTTTTTTTCAAAAGCCAAGCCATGAACCCCCTACTTTTGAAATGTTGATTTTATGTGAATGGTGCCACAGAACCCCCTGGGTGGGTTATGCAGACCCAGGGGTGGAGGAAGGGGGATGCGGTGGGGACGGTCCGCTCCAGGTGTCACCACTGAGGGGGGTGACACAATGGCGGGCGGCACTCACCATGCGGCCTGCAGTGCGCCTGAGCCACGCGTCTCTCCTGGGAGTGACATGGTGGCTTGGGCGCGCACAGGCTCCATGCCGCCTAAAAGGTCCACCTGCGGCCTCCCCCCCCCCAGCTGTAGGGCGGCTGAGTGAGAGGAGGCAGGCAGACTCCTCAGAGGCCCCACGGAGCGTCCTGCCCCAGCTCACCCCGCCCCATGGGTAGCTGGGCATGCCCCTGGGCACAGGTGCCCAATCAGCTTGCTCCACCACTGTGCAGACCGCCCCCCCCCAGCATACGTGGACCACCAGTTGCGAACCACCGCCTTAGAAGATGTTAGAAACTTAGGCTGCCCACTGATAGACACTTCATTGGAGTAAGCTCCACTGGGCATAGTATCCTTTACTTCTGAGTAAATCAGGGTTGCCGTATGTCCAGAATTATGTCCTGAATTTTTATTCTGCACATCCGCCCAGGGATGTTTGTACGTAGGACATAGAACGTTGCCTTGTATGGAGTCGGACCATCACCTTGTTGAGTCATGTCTATGTCAGTAGCCTTTACCTTTTTCAGACCCAAGACTCACCTTTAGGTCAGCCCAAACATGCATTTGGCATCTTGTTTCTTAATTTAAAAAATGGATTTGTATGATGGTAGTACAGATTAGGTCATCTAGTAGCTGGGTCCCTGCTTTACCTGAAATCGCTTGAGATTGAACCTGCGACTCTTTTGCAACAGACTATGTGCTTTGCCACTTAGCTACATCCTGTCACTTTGATATAGCCTTGCTGCCTTGGGGTATCTTTTCTAAGCTCAGTTGCTTTGCATGTCCTGTTATTTAGGAAAATCATTCAAAATGTTGTCTCCCCTTTTTTTTATTAAAGGGAGAAAGATGCATGTGAAATCCTCTCGAACTCATTTTGCTTGTGATACTGAATAGCATTCAAATGAGAATGATCTTCCCAAATTTTTTTGTTTTTAATCTTTTTTTTTTTTTTGCAAGCTTGCCCAATCCAGCTGTATATTTTATATGCTAATCTAAATTCTATTTTTGTTCCCCTTGGGGGTTTTAAGTGATTATAATTGTTGCTCTTCAAAAGCCAAACAGATGATGATTGCTGCTTCAGGAATATACCAAAAAGAAACTGGCTTTCATTAAACCTGCTCATCCCTCTTTGTAATTATCCCTATTTTATCTCACTAAGAAGCGGGAGGGAAATGGCAAGTATAGTTCAATGAAGGCACTTTGGTTATTTAAACACTGCTTTTATTGAGCTAACAGGGGGTGTTAAAGGGGAATTTCCAGGAGGAGGAACTGTAGCCTATAGCCCAGTTACCTTTCCACTGGAGACTAGAGAACCCTGAGTCAGCTCAGAATGTAGGCCAGCCAAGAATACTGCAGGACAGATGCCCCTTTTCAGCATCTCTGGAAAGAAAGAAAGGGAAGGAGGGGAGAAGAGAGAATTTCTTAAGCCCAACTTCATAGATATGGCTATGATAGCAGACTGACAGATGTTTTGCAACACATCTCCCTGCCTGCCTGCTCTGCTGGAAGTTGCATTATAGTAAGCAGCGCATCATTATGGGAGTCAGAGGAGAGAAAGGAGATGCAAGGGTTGGCAGATGGGATACTTTGAGTATTTCTGGACAACCCATCCTGATTTGCTTGCAGGGAGATGAGATGGTGTTGGCTATTTTCAAGCCTCCGTTCTGATTTGTTTGTATCAAAGCAAACATGATCTAACTCGCCAATTTCTTTCCCTATCTGATTTTTGGGGGATTAGCAGTGTGTGTGTGTGTGTGTGTGTGTGTGTGTGTGTGTGCAAGGCCTCCCAAACAGCTATAATTGTACAACCTGAATTTCCAAGTGTGTGATTGAATCTCACCAGAAAATAGTCACAGTGCCCTGCAAGTGAAGAACAGTTTAGAGCACATCAGGCTTCCTCCATTTTGTCAAATCTTGCTTGGGAGACTGAACAACATGCAGATTTTTTTTTAAGGAATTAAGTACAGCTAGTGTTTGATTCCTCAAAGAAGAGAGGACCATCTCGAAATATGACCCTCTGATCTGCTCATTGTTCCTCCCCAAGTGGGGACTCATTGCAGTTGCCCAGTCGTGAGAGAAATGTACTTTGGGTCTGTTCAGGGACACTGTCATTTCTTCTCCCTTTGCGCCTTAGAGGGCCTGTTTATTGAGCATTAATCCTGATTGCCTTCTGCAAAACTTTGCCTGAGGCGAGGCAAGGTCCACTCTTTTTTTTGTCAAGCTTTCCTAATTGCAAAAATATAAGTGGGTTTTTTTTTATAAAAAAAGTGGGTTTGTTGCAACTTTAAACCACTTTAAATAAACCTACCGTATTTTTCGCTCTATAACACGCACCTGACCATAACACGCACATAGTTTTTAGAGGAGGAAAACAAGGAAAAAAATATTCTAAACGAAGCAGTGGATGTATGATTTTTGTGGTTCATGCTGTGGCCACAGACATGTGATCTGACGGTGAGTTTGGGGTAGCCCAATGCAAAAATCCTGAGGATCCATGTGGATCCGTGCTTTGTAACCACGTTTTAAGTGGGGAGGGAAGGAAAAGCACTCAAGGGACAAGGAGCACGCGTGGGGTATGTGGAGAAGGATGCTGCTAATAATGCAGAAGAGGGGTATAAGGGGAGAAGGCTCCTCTCCTCTCCCGCTTTGCTCCTTTAAAGCAAGCAGGCTCTGCTTCTCTCCCTCCTCCCCGGCTTAGAGAGCTGAAAAGCTTTGCTGCTATTTAGCGAGCTGAGTGGGGAGGAGAGAGGGACACAGAGCATGGATGCTTTAAAGCAGCCAACCAGACAGGAGCCGCTTACACCTGTGTAAGCGGCTCCTCTCCCGCCTTGCTGTTTCAAAGCGAGCCACAGAGGAGGGAAGGAAGGGGAACCATGGATCCTCTGCTCACGACTGCAGGAGATCCCCCCCCCCGCCACCCGTAGGCATTCGCTCCATTACACGCACAGACATTTCCCCTTACTTTCTAGGAGGAAAAAAGTGAGTGTTATGGTGCAAAAAATACAGTACATTTCTAGGTATGCGATTGGATCCTTCCGGGGGGGGGGAGTTAAAGTCTGGATGTGAACTAGGATTTGGCAGTGGTACTGAAAACAGTTCTTGGGGCTGTGTCCTATTCAGGGGTGGAGGAAGGGGTGTGTGGTAGGGGCGGGTCACCCCGGGTGTCCACACAGAGGGGGGTGACAAAATGGCAGGCGGCACTCACCGCAGGGCCTGCAGCAAGCCCGAGCCACGCATCTCTCCTGGGAGTGACACAGTGGCTTGGGTGCCCGCAGGCTCCACATTGCCCAAACAGTCTGCCCGCCACCTCCCCCTCAGCTGTAGGGCAGCTGAGTGGGAGGAGGCAGGCAGACTGCTCAGAGGCCCCACGGAGCGTCTCGCCCCAGCTGGCCCTGCCCCCACGGGTGGCTGGCCCCGCCCCTGGGCACAGGGCATGCACGCCGCCCCAGGCGCCCAGTCTGCCTGTCATACTGAGGGCTTCCACAGGGGCAGCAGTGGGAAGCTGTGAGCTGCCGTTTTAAATTTCCCACAACGCCCTGGAAGTACCCAACAAAGCATAACAAAGGATGTTATGAGAGATTTCAAAGGATGGCTTGTAAACTTGGCCTTTTGGCACAGGGGACGCAGGACAGGTGGCAGGAGCAGTGGGCACTTCTGGGGCACTAGCAGCTAACTGATGGTTCTTGACCTTGGTGTAGATCATATCTGCAGTGGTTAAAAGCCACGTGACGTAGGAATTACTACATCATCTTAGTTTAATAGAACTAACGTAGAGAAATGGGACACAGGTGGCGCTGTGGGTTAAACCACAGAGCCTAGGGCTTGCCAATCAGAAGGTTGGCAGTTCAAATCCCCACGATGGGGTGAGCTTCTGTTGTTCGGTCCCAGCTCCTGCCAACCTAGCAGTTCAAAAGCACGTCAAAGTGCAAGTAGATAAATAGGTACCGCTCCGGCGGGAAGGTAAACGGCATTTCCATGTGCTGCTCTGGTTCGCCAGAAGCGGCTTAGTCCTGCTGGCCACATGACCCAGAAGCTGTACACCGGCTCCCTCGGCCAATAAAGCGAGATGAGTGCCGCAACCCCAGAATTGTCTGCGACTGGACTTAACGGTCAGGGGTACTTTTACCTTTACCTTTTAACGTAGAGAAAGATCCAGATATCTCCTGGAATGTAATGCCTTTCCAAATATTTGCAGCACTTGTTTTAAAAAAATCTAATCAAAACAACTTCCGTCTGCACTTTATATACAACATGCAAGCCTCGCATGAGTCTTTATGCTGCCATCCCACTTCTCAGATGCCTACTGTACTCTACGCGAGTTACACCACTGGGCTGTGCCATTTATCTTACACCTTTCTGCTTCGGGCTTGCTAATGCTGCATTACCTTTTCATAAGCCCAAGATTGCCTGTCAAGGAGATCTGTAAAAGCAGGGCTGTCAGCGGATTTCCTCCACCACCCCGTCTCTCCCCACACACCCCTTTACCAGGAGACAAGCTGTATTAGTTGTGTGACAAGACCGCTCTTCTATTTTGGAAAGGAAGGATTTATTCCAGGGCTGTGCTCTCGTGCATGGCAGCAGCCACATCACGACCGGCGTGCTGAGTTTGGCAGAGAATGGGGAAAGCATGCATTTTGCAAGACAACACAGTAGGTCGGCAGTTCGGAATACAGGAGCCTGGAGGAGCTCCTTCCCTCACCTGCTAAGTGTTTCAGATCACATTGGTTCTCAAGAGCATCTCAAGCTCCCTAAGTAACGACCGGACCTTTCCACAACATGCACACCCAGCAGCGTCTATAAGGGACCATATTGGCTCCCAGTACATTTCTGAGCACAATTCAAAGTGTTGGCACTGACCTTTAAAGCCCTAAATGGCCTCGGCCCAATATACCTGAAGGAGCATCTCCACTCCCATCATTCAGCCCAGACACTGAGGTCCAGCTCCGAGGGCCTTCTGGTGGTTCCCTCACTGCGAGAAGCGAAGTTATAGGGAACCAGGCAGAGGGCCTTCTTGGTGGTGGCGCCTGCCCTGTGGAATGCCTTCCTATCAAAAGTCAAGGAAATAAACAACCATCTGACTTTTAGAAGACATCTAAAGGCAGACCTGTTTAGGGAAGTTTTTAGTGTTTGATGTTTTATTGTGTTTGTAATATTCTATTAGGAGCTGCCCAGAGTGGCTGGGGGAAAACAGCCAGATGGGCGGGGTATAAATAATAAATTTTATTATTATTATTATTATTATTATTATTATTATTATTATTATTAGTCTGCCTCTCACAGGAAAACCCTCTCAGCATTCAAAGACCCTCAAGCAAAAATAAAGCAAAACATGGTTGTTTGTATCCTAACTAGGCTCCCCTGATCAGAAGGGCTGTGTGATGAACCCATTACTCTGCATGACTCCTATTAAGTATATTTTAACCACCACCGGTTATCTTTTGGATTTTGTGTGAGGGAAATCTTAGATACTTGGAGACTCAGGCCAAAGTTGAACCAATAAGAAATATTTATTTTACAGAACAAAGTGGATAAAACAAAGGCTGTATCAGGTGGTAATGTTATTTCAGGAAACAGTGAACTTATTAACAATTGTATTAAATCTAATGCAGGCTTCCTCAACCTCAGCACTCCAGATGTTTTTGGCCTACAACTCCCATGATCCCTAGCTAGCAGGATCAGTGGTCAGGGATGATGGGAACTGTAGTCTCAAAACATCTGGAGGGCCGAGGTTGAGGAAGCCTGATCGAATGGATGTTATAGGCTTCCAAACAAGGAAGTAAATGCATAGTTTTTTTCAACCTTCAGTCGCTTAAGTTCAGTTATTACACTTCAGGTAGTTGTTAAAGGTTTCCAGACTAGGAAGAGAAGGAGGGAGGTGTTCATTTTGAGTTTCAGCACCTCTTTTTCTAGAAAAATAGCACTGAGTGGAACATTTTCACCTGGCGCCGAAAAATATATAATGAAGGTGCCAGGCGAACTTTCCTGAGGAGAACATTCCACAAACAGGGTGCCAATACAGAGAAGGCCCCGTTCTTGTGTTGCCACCCTCCAGACCTCTCGAGGAGGAGTCACACGGAGAAGGGCCTCAGATGATGAATGCAGAGTCAGTGCTTGTTGAAAAATTGTGTTCAGAAACAGAATTAATCTGGAGCTGCCCAATCTGATCTTGAGATGATTCTTCAAATGAGCTAAGGGGACACAATAAATAGTCTTGAATAAAAATGTTTTTGGACAAAGGCATCACATTCACTTTCAACAGATTATTGACTACCCACACTCAGTTTGTGGAGGTGGGTGTGAACGTCGTGTAACAGAGACTGGTTTACAACTGCAAAAGGGAAATATATTTTTTCTGTAGGATCCCTAGAATTTGAGTAACCGAAACCCAGAAATCAATATGGACAAGGCACAAAGCAAAAAAACATGCAAGGCAAGGTGACTGCAGAAAGCCATTTTTTAAAAAAACATAATCAGTGGAAGTTTTGTTGCACTCTCTGGGTATGAACCTGAACTGATTTGCTGCAAAATCCAAAAGGTAAACTAAATGCATTTATTTAGCATTGCATGAGTGCACTAATTTCAGGCGCAGGCGTAAGGGAGTTTAATTATAACCATAGTTCCTTGGGAGTAGGATGCATTCAACTTAGTGAGACTTCTCAGTAAACATGCATAGGAATATAGCTAAATAAAACTGTTTCACTGAAGTGAGTTTAAGCAGACTTTACAGCCTTGACGCCAGAAAGCATCTTGTGGATAAGCTATCATTACTGTGAGGGTGAAACAACCCAACTGCCATATTTTAAAAGCTACCGGTACATCCTTGAGAGAGAGACATCCTTGCCAAACATAAAGAAACCTGCTCCCAAGTAAATATTCAAATTTACTCAAAATACACTGGGAAGAAAACTGAAGGGTTTGGGTTTTTTGTTTTGTTTTTGTGTGTGGGTTTTTTGTGTTTTTTGTTTTGCTAATGAAAAAGTATGAGGGTTTATTTCGCTTTCTTTCTTTCTTTCTTTCTTTCTTTTTTCTTTCTTTTTTAAATTGAGTTTATATGAGTTTATTTTCAACATATACACCCACACTTGTAAAATTGCATAATCAAAAGAAAAACCAACCAACCAACAAACAACAACAACAGACAAAACAACAAGAAACAAATGAAAAACAAAGGAATACAAATAATCCATAGTAACATATGAAAACTTCAAAACACACACATATACCATATTTCAGTTCTTCTTTTCTTCCAGTTGACTTCCTTCATCCTCTGCACAGTTCTCTTTTCATTTTTAGTCAACTGCCTCCTTCTTAATTCGTTATTACCCCTTTTTTTTACAATTGTTAACTGAAGTACCATAAATTATCTTGCAGAAGTTAATCGATATTTCGCTTTCTTTTGCCCTCCTACCAAAAGGAAAGCCCCTCTGATGAATTTTCTCCAGATCTTTGCCTGGCACCATTCCCTCTATTCACAAGGCTAGGTCCAGAGGACAATAAAGGAGGCAAAATGGCAGCCAGCTTGCCAACTCAGCTGTTGTTAACTACCACTCGCAAAAGGGGCTTCAAAATAAACCTTGGAGGGAAAGGGGATAGGAAGCTACGTGTGACACAGCTCTTGGTGAGCTCCTGCCTTGAGAAACTGTCAGAGAATTTCTCCTACTCCCTGGAGAAATTAGGCCTCCCCTGAACAATTTATCCACCCCAAGATGGGGTGTCCACAGCTCTGGTTCTATAGAGCTGGGGATTTCTTTGCATTTTCCTAAACACTTCTTAAATTTATATATGTTGTTAACAATTATCACACATTTTTGTTGTTGCTGTTTAGTTGTTTAGTCGTGTCTGACTCTTCGTGACCCCATGGACCAGAGCATGCCAAGCACTCCTGTCTTCCACTGCCTCCCACAGTTTGGTCAAACTCATGCTGGTAGCTTCGAGAACACTGTCCAACCATCTCATCCTCTGTTGTCCCCTTCTCCTTGTGCCCTCCATCTTTCCCAACAGCAGGGTCTTTCCCAGGGAGTCTTCTCTTCTCATGAGGTGGCCAAAGTATTGGAGCCTCAGCTTCAGGATCTGTCCTTCCAGTGAGCACCCAGGGCTGATTTCCTTCAGAATGGATACGTTTGATCTTCTTGCAGTTCATGGGACTCTCCAGAGTCTCCTCCAGCACCATAATTCAAAAGCATCCATTCTTCAGCGATCAGCCTTCTTTATGGTCCAGCTCTCACTTCCATACATCACTACTGGGAAAACCATAGCTTTAACTATATGGACCTTTGTCAACAAGGTGATGTCTCTGCTTTTTAAGATGCTTAATTAATTAACACTGTGATTCTGTGCTTCTGTGGAATGCATATAGCACTTAATGACAAAACAGGCTTACTCTTCTACTCCACTATATTTCCAAAGAGCAGCTTATGTATGATTTCCAGGGAGTCGTTCCTCCAGGACCATCCTTTCCTTGCTTCAGGGTGGGAGCTGAGCGGTGGGTTATCAAACCATGGTCCAGCTTATCTTCTGCTCATTCATCTGCATGATCCCCTTGTTGCCTAGTTTAAAGGCCTACTTTACAGGCCCGTAGCCAGATAATATGTGCAAAGCACTTTGGACACTTCAAACGAACTCTATAAATGCCAAGTATTCCTCATCTTTTGTATATTTACAAAAATGATATTTGCTTCCAAAAGGTCATACAGTTGTTCCACAAATACCACTACTGCTCTAATCTGACTGAGCCTACGGTTCTCAGATACACTAACAGATAATAAAAACAGTATGAATGTCATATGTTGTCACCATAAGTGATGATCGGATGCAGTCATGTATATATGTAATTGGGAGGAAAGGTTATTTGGACTTTTGGCCGGATAAGCAGGCAAACCATCCCATTACGCTCTCTCAGATCAGGCTGTAAAACCATAAATTTTGTTCCTAACGTTATTTTGAATGTACTTTAAATATGTCCCAGTCCACAGTATAAATCTGTCTCTTATGCATGTGATATACCTTAAGATATAATTACACAGTGCTCCAAATATAAGGTAAGGAACGTGGAAGCTTTTTAAAAAATTTTTAAAGGTAGTAACTATCAATAGGCAATAGCCATTATTTTACAGCTCTGTATCATTAGCAGAACAATTACTGCAGAGGAGAGATGTTTTAGCACAATGCACACTCTTTTCTCCTTTAGATAATTGCATGAAAACATAAAACTCATGCTCGTGATAATAAAGTGCTCCTGTGACTGGTTTTAACTTTTCATATCATAGGTGCATGCTAATCTTTCCAATAGTTATCATTCCTCCTCGCTCCTCCCTAATCCTTCTTGGAGGAGCTTTGCCCAATTGGTACATATAATTCAGAGTCATAGAGTTTACTTGCTAGAATGCTCAGAATGTTTCAGTATGATTATGTTTAGGGAAGCTTTTAATGTTTGATGCATTACTGTATTTTAATATTTTGTTGGAAGCCTCCCAGAGTGGCTGGGGAAGCCCAGCCAGATGGGCGAAGTATAAATAATAAATTATTATTATTGAGTTCTCATACTGATCTGCAGTGTTAATGAACAGCAACAAGCAATGGTAACCATATAATTGACAATGGTTGTGCAGCACTTCTTTTAATATACATATATATATATATTTGTTTTTACTATCATCATTATTATTACAAATCTGTTGTAGCTTGGGTTTACTGTCACATCTTAGGGTAATTACTGTATTTTTCGCTCTATAAGATGCGCCAGACTACAAGACGCACCTAGTTTTTGGAGGAGGAAAACAAGACAAAAATATTCTGAATCCCAGAAGCCAGAACAGCAAGAGGGATCACTGTGCAGTGAAAGCAGCAATCCCTCTTGCTGTTCTGGCTTCTGGGATAGCTATGCAGCCTGCATTCACTCAATAAGACGCACACACATTTCCCCTTACTTTTTAGGGGGGGGAGTGAGTCTTATAGAGCAAAAAATACGGTATTTGTTGTTTTCTGAAACCGTCTTATATTGAGTTAAACCATGGGTTTATCTAACTCAGTATTGTCTACATCCGGACTCACAGTAGCTCTCCAAGGTACCAGCTGAAATCTTTTCCACTCCTACCCGAAGCAGGCATAGACAAACTTGGCCCTCCCATCATTCCTGACAACTGGTCCTGTTAGCTAGGGATGGTGGGAGTTGTAGTCCCAAAACATCTGGAGGGCCAAGTTTGCCTATGCCTGTGCTAAAGATTGAACCTGGAAACTTTTCCAGGCTGAGCAGGCAACTACCTTGCTACAGCAAAAACCAAGCCACAGCTGCTCTGGAGTCCACAGCCAATTGTAACAAATGAGCATTCCACCCTTGGTATAGAAGTCAGTTAGTACCAAAGAGCATGCATCAAACAGCATAAAAGCAAGCAAATTAGACTTACATATCATGCTGTTTGAAGTTACTGTCGCTCTGTAAATAAATATTGGTATCTACTCATTTGTGGACAGGCAATTATCTTTTCCTTTATTTCCTCTGCAAATAGTTCTGGGAGCTTATTGATGCTGTGGAAAGTGAGATAGATACCTCAGCTACAGCCACCTGTTCCCTGTCTTGGGTGCACATTATTTGACACAGGCTAATGGCAAACATGGAGCATGTCCCCCCCCCCCCCGCTGGTGGAATATTAGGAAATGGTAACTGTGAATGTTCTTATTGATTCTGATCCAGACTGACAGAAGTCACCTATTGTTTGTTATGCCCTTACACTGAGTAGTGCTATCCCAAGTGGGCCTGAAAATGCAGGACTATGCTGTTCAGTGCAAATGGCAACATCGCACAAATTACAGCGGTACCTCAGGTTACATACGCTTCAGGTTACATACGCTTCAGGTTACAGACTCTGCTAACCCAGAAATAGTACCTCGGGTTAAGAACTTTGCTTCAGGATGAGAACAGAAATCGGGCTCCAGTGGCACGGCGGCAGCAGGAGGCCCCATTAGCTAAAGTGGTGCTTCAGGTTAAGAACAGTTTCAGGTTAAGAACGGACCTCCAGAACAAATAAAGTACTTAACCTGAGGTACCACTGTACATGGCTGCTTGCTTAGACACCTTGCTTAGATACTCTCCAGCATTTGCTATGAAACCCACTGCTGGGATTTCATCTTCTGATATCAACTCTGCCTGCGCCCAGTAAACCACAGGCACCAAAGCAGGAGCCAATGCTTTGTGACGCATGGTCCACACTTTCTTTCAGCTCATCAGTATATCCCAGCATCTGCAGAAGTATGCCTAGCTGAAACCACAAAGAGGACCTTTTCATTGGCCATACGCAGCCTCTGGAACTCTCTCCGACAGGAGGCTGGTCTGGCCCCCATTTAAATGGATCTCCACTGGATGGGAACATCCTTCCGGTACAGTGGTACCTCAGCTTAAGTACTTAATTCGTTCCAGAGGTCCGTTCTTAACCTGAAACTGTTCTTAACCTGAAGCACCACTTTAGCTAATGGGGCCTCCTGCTGCCGCCGCACCGCCAGAGCACGATTTCTGTTCTCATCCTGAAGCAAAGTTCTTAACCCAAGGTACTATTTCTGGGTTAGCGGAGTCTGTAACCTGAAGCGTCTGTAACCTGAAGTGTATGTAACCCGAGGTACCACTGTATAGGAGGACTTTGGAGCCACAAATGGTTTTAAAGCAGCTGAGCTGAATGGTTTTACTGGCTGAAGATACCTGGTTGTTTGAAAAGCTGCTTTGTACTTTGTGTAGGGGTGTTCTGCTGTTTGGTATTTTTTAGGTGTTCTGTTTTATTGCATGCTTTAACTTATTGCTATTTGCTGCCTCGTGTATTTTTAGAGAAGGGGTGGCTAACCTTTGGCTCTCCAAACATTCCTGGACCACAGTTCCCATCATCCCTGACTTCTTCCCATGCTTGTAGAGCCAATGGTTGTAGGAAGCCAGTATACACACACACCCCAGCCAGATGTTTTATATACATAAATATATAACTAGACCAGTGTTTCCCAAACTTGGGTCTGCAGCTGTTTTTGAACTACAACTCCCATCATCCCTACCTGGCAAGTGATCAGGAATGATGGGAATTGTAGTCCCAAAACAGCTGGAGACCCAAGTTTGGGAAACACAGGTCTAGAGTGACCAGATTAGTGAACAAGTCATAAAAGGCTGGTTGTGTCCATTTAGAAATGTAAGTGAAGACATTAAGAGATAAAATAAATCCTATGAAATCCCCAGCTATGCTGGCTGCCTAACCATAAAATATTTTCTGTTCTAAATTTTGAAAAGCGTATCTCAGCAATCTTAACAATAAGCCTGTAAGGCCTTGTTACTATTCCTTCATTGCAAGGTGCATTGTCTGAGAAAAAGGAACTTGCTGGTGGCTGTCCCATATATTAGGGAAGGGGCTGAGATTTGCAGCGGCAACTTTCACCCATTAGACCACTCTCTCCAACCTTTCCATCTTCAACTAAATAAACAAAGTCTCATTTCAACAGGAGCCCGTTTCCCTGCTAAAGCAATGAAGAGCCGAGTCCTTGACACCATTAGCCTTTCCAACAGGATTTGTTGCTTACACAAACATATGGCTCATTTTTCTTACACCAATTCAGTAATTATTCCAAAGCTCATTAGTCAGGCTCCCTCCCCCCTCCCACCTTCATAGAGGAGTTGGCAAATTTATGATCCCTGGGAGATGAAGTGTCTGTGCCTCTGTGCAGTACGGGGAGAGAAGCCATCTTCAACACAACACAACATCTAAACTTATTGGGGCCTTTTATTTAGATAAACTGCTTTAGCACACGTGCACACCCAACATGCAGTCCCCATTTGTCTTTCAAAGGAATGATGCTGTGCGTGGACTCACAGTGCGGTTGTGAAGATGAATTTTGTTGCGACGAGGGACTCCTGTCTCTAGCAGAACACGAGATCCCGCTATTCCATGCCTAATCCAGGGGCCATTTAAGGACATGGAATATTGGCTTCTTGACTCTCTCTCTCTCTCTCTTCCGAATCAAGGCTCGCGGGAGCCGCTTCTTTCCTTGCAAGTGGAAAGGCATTGCACAATATACGTGCCCTTTAAGTGTCCTGCCAGCAACGTGCTCTCTAACCCCACCTACCCACCCCACATCTCAACTTCTTAATTTCATAGAATTGTAGAATCGGGGGTCATCTAGCCCAAGCCGCTGGAATACAGCGCAGCAGGTGCGTGTAAGCATAAATTTGGTGGTGGGGAGGGCTTTGTGTCTTTATTTGCCAGAGCAGAACGCAGCTGGGTCTGTGCTTGCTGCTTGCTCCCTTACAGCACCGGGAGGGCCTTGTGGAGGCGAAAGTTTGGCGCATTGCAAGCTCGCCTCCTTTCAGCCTTCTCTCCCCCCCTCCCTCCATCCCTGCTCAGCCCGCCGCCCCATTCAAGTGATTATCTGTCGAAGACCTCTAGAGCCATCTCCATCTCTGCAGCGCGCTGATAAGACAGCTGTTTCTCTCGCCGCCGTGTCTCTCCGGGCCCCGGTCTGTCTTTCGGTACAAACTGTGGCTTTGTTACCCTGGCCTGCTGCTGTCACTTTCTCTGTTGTGCGGGGCGTTTGATCCGAGCACAAAAGGGGGAGGGTGGCTGGGTGGCTGGGTCGAGGTGCGGGGGGTTGCAGAGTGACAGAGACTAAGGGAGGGAGAGGGAGACGCGGAGAGAAAAGAGATGGGAATGATCGCCTGGCTGATAGGCATGGCTTTGCAGCATGTATCCGCGCCCAAGTTGCAGAGAAGCGGGGAGGGGGTGTAGAAGGAGAGGGGACCCCTGCCCACAAGCAGCAAGCCAGAAACTCCCCCGTCTCCCTCCCCCACACCCTTAAAAAAAACCCTAGCAAATGGGCGAGGGATAACAACGAGAAAGCAAGCAGATGGCTTCCTCCAATCTGAATCCAAATAACGATCATTTATCTTCCCTTTCAAGAAGTTAAGAGATTGCTCGTGCCCTTGCCCGGAAAGAATAATTTTTTAAAAGCAACCCCTTCTTCGCATCTGCCTTTGTACATACCAAGCATTCACGGGGAGTGTATGGGGCGGGCGGGCAGAAGGCTCATTTGTATTCAGGCTGCATCATCATCATCATCATTTTAATTTTTTTTTAAAGAAGAAGAAGTGTTGCTTAGTCAGGCTCGCAACTCCTAAACTTGCTGCCAACATGTGCAGCGCGAGTCTAGGCGTGAGATATATATACTGTATATATGTTTCACACACACACACACACGTGTATGATTTGGAATAAATCTTCATTGGGCTCAGTTGGGCTCAGTTCTCGGCAAGAGGCTTAAGGCTGCAAGCTTTCGTGTCAGCGGGACTTCCTTCCAAGTAGCAACATCCTGTCAGTGTCTACTCGGAAGTCAGCACTGGTTTATCCCCAAGGAAGTGCGGAGCCCAAGTAGCGCTCCGAAAGACACTCCGAAACAGGCGTCCACTGAAAGGAACTGAAACGGAGCGTCGGAACAAGTGAGTCAGTTGAAGCTTGAGGCCCGTTCGGTGGCTATTTTGCAACAAGGAAAGAAGCGAGACTTTCTCTCTCCAGTTAAGAGAGAGAGAAAAAAGTTGCAGGAGGCAGTGTGTTGAATTAAGCAACGCCTAGACCATTTCGTGCGCTGGAGCCCTCGCCTTTATTATATACTTCCTTTGCGTTTAGGGAGCACGCCCAGTAAACATGACCTTATGAGAGCCCTTTCAAAAGGAAGTTCTTTTAAAGACCGATCTCTCAACTCGCACAATTTCACACATGGGCAGCACTATCGCCTTGAGATAACATGTTTTCCAAACGGAATAGACAGTTACATCTCAGATATATTTTTTTCTGCTGAAGTCCCCTTCCCGTCCCCGCTCCCTGTTTGAGCGTGGACAAGCGAGCCTCTCTTTCTAAGCGACGCTCTTTACGGCTCTTGTGAAACAGTGGTTTTCTAAAAGAGAGTTTGTGTGTGTTTAAACTTGGCTCTTAGCTGCTGTGTGACTTCCTCGTTCGCCGACCGTGGGAGACGGCTGAGAAAGCAAGGCGAAAGAAGTGAGCTGCTTTGGCTAAGGCGCATTGGGCACCTCTGTCCATGGTCCTGAAACTCCCCAACTTTAGTTTTAGAGTGGAAACTGGAGATTAAGAGATTGCCTAAATTTGGGGATGGTTCCTTTGTTTTCCCCACCCCGTCCAGCCCCCCAAAAGTGTTCTTCTGCCACATGAAATGTACCTTCCCGGGCAGGCGCGTTAAAAACAACTTGTTTATTTGTTGTTGTTGTTTTCTTGAAATTGCTAAGATCCTAAATTATTGAGTTTGGTTTGCGTGTGACTGGGTGTTAGCAGGACCTACTCAACTCAAAAAATTATGTTGCCCGTGTCCGAAAAGTGATGGTGCTGTTATTTTTGAAGAGCACAGTTGTGTGTGTTTTTCTTTTGTCGCTGTGTTCTTATGTAGAAAAAGCAGCTGTGTAACCAGAAAGAGAGTCTCTTTATTTCTTTGTGTTATGTGTCAAACGTTGATGTCGGAAATGTGGTTTCTTCTGGAAAGTTTTAAATAATCAAAAGATTAAAACAAAACAAAAAAGATGAGGACCATCTTTTGCCTAAACAGGAATGGGACAGGAGAGGGACCCGGCGGTAAGCCTTCAGGTCAGCCTGATGGTTGAGAACTTCTGCTTAATTTCACTTGCTACATTGCTAAGTGTTTGTAAACTTACGGGTGCATTTAAAAAGAAAAGAAAAGAAAAGAAAAGAAATGAGTTCAAACTAGCGGTTAACATGGCATTTGCACTGTGTACAAGGTTGGCATGTGCCATCTTCTTCTAGAATCTCCTGGTAGTCCTTGGGGAAAGTTGACGAAACCCCATTTCTTAAGTTAAAACAGAGAGAGAGAGAAAAGATACACACCTTCGAGGGATTTCTCTAGAGCAGCTGCTTTTGAAAACTTAGCAAGAGTATTGTTTTTAATCGATTCCACTGAAGACAGAATGCAACTTTGCTGCACGTTTTAATCAGCTCTGGCATTTCGCAAGGTTACTCTCCTTCCTTTCTTCGCCAAGGCTGCCAACTCTCCCCTTAAAACATCTCCCCCCGAAGTTAGTCACTTAGGCAACTCCAAAGAGAGTTTGGTCTTACTTCTTTTAGCCTATCAATAGTCCAGGTTGCCGCTGCTCTCCATTCTTCCTCCTCCTCCACCCCAACTCGTCCTTCAAACGCCGATTTGACATATAATAGCTGGCTTCATCAAGAGATGCTCCTGAATGAGGGGCGTGTCTATAACACATGGCTAGAGTGTTAAAGGGAACAAAAAACAGCCTGCCTTTCTTGTTCTAATGGTGGCATCACTAGTGAAACAAAGGTGGTCATAATTAGGCAGAGCCCACATCTAAAATTTCAAAAGTAACAAACAAAAAGTCCTGGTGTTTTGGGACACCAACGTTGTAAATGTAACCCCACGTTCATCGTCGAGGTGGATATCCTTTTAAAACCTAACTAAGGCATCAGTCATAAAGACAGCACTGTTCTGTTCCTCCCTCCCCCACCTCTTCTGTTTTAGGGTTTCAGGATCCATCCCATCCCACATTCCCCAAAGAGGCAGACAGCGTTTAAGGAGTTAGCATTATCCCAATGCTTCACAGTACCAACTTCAGCCGAAGGGGAAAGGTTCGTTTGAGGATGAAGCGCCCATTTTAGTTCACCTGAAGGCGGCTAGGCGGTGTAGAAATGAACACACACACACACACACACACACACACCCTCCATCTGACGTCGATTGAATCCTGATATTGTAGGGACCAAACAGTCGGATAACCGACGGCTCTGGCACCCGTCCCTTTCATCCCTTGTAAACACTTAAGGACACACTCCCGGGGGTCCCAAATTAACATTAATCTCACGGTCCCTACCTACTTTCTGGCACTCCTCTCCACATGCAAAATGTTCGGTTGTACTTCGTTTGGGGGGGGGAGAGGGATGGGCATATAATACCGCCTCCCCCGGGGGCATAGAGTGCTTAGATGTTACACGTAGCGGTTCGCCCCTTCCTCCTTCCCTCTCCCACCAAATATAGTCTAGAAGGCATTTCCGATTGGAGAGAGAGCGAGAGAGAGATTGAAGTACAAGAGAAGGACACGGAAGGGCAAAGGCACGGAAAGCTGCTGCGGTGTACCCACCGGGGGAGGCAGGAGGAAAAAACCATTCTCAAACAGAATTAAGTCAGAACAATCGGCAAGGAGGGCGAGTGGAGGTGGGGGGGAGTCTTTGCTTTCCCTCACCCCCGCCGCCGCCGCCGCCGCTACCGCCACCATCAGCATCCCTCTCTCCGCCCTAGCAGCTTAGGAGAACATCTTGGAAGGATGGCGAGCAACTTTCCTGGAGAGGAGGGAAGTTGAGGGCGGGAGGTGGGAGGCAGGACCCTGAAAAACGCTTCTTAGGCAGCCTAGGGGGGGGGGCAGATTCATCTTAACAGGCTTCTTCCTCCTCAAAGGGAAGACCGGTAGACGCCCTGTGAAATTAAAACGCATGGCAAATGCAAAAGACTCTGTAGTTGGGATGGAGCTGCTTTTTCCTCCCCCCCCCCTTTTAAAGAAAGAATTTTGTGTTCTCCCGGTGAACACAAGTCCCTACAAGTCTTCAAGGTGTGCTTCCTTGCTTCCTTCTCTTCAGTTGGCTGACCTACATAGTGGCAGACCGTGTGTACTGGAAGGGGGTGGGGAACATCTAATTGTGTATCTCTGTGTTTGTGTGTGTAAGAGAGGGGTGCCTACTCTTTGGTAAAGAGAACTCGTGAGAAACCCCCCCCCAAAAGAGGGTTAGACCAGACCTCCTTCCTCCGTCTAAAGAATCGTGGCAGCAGCATCCGACTTAAACCCAGCGATCGAGCCTGCTGTTGCAAAAAAATTGTGGCAAGCATTGCCAACGTCTTGCATTTCGTCTGGCGTGTGGAAGTTCCTCTCCAAAAGAGAGATAAAGACAGACAGAAAGGGAGGGCGGGTGCTGGGCAAGAGAAGGACAAGGGGAGGAGAGGCAACTTCGCTCAATCCTGCGCTGCTCGCTTCCTGTGCTGCTGCCTCTCCCCTATCGCTCTCTCTCTCTCTCTCTGCCTTGCCTGCCCTGCTCGGCGCAACGCACCCTTGAAACGGGACTCCATTGAGCCCTCCGGAGTGACACGGCCCTGCGGCCAATCCGGAGCAGCCTCTCCGCCGGGGCGGTGCCTGCCGGAGCCTGCCGGACCAATCGGGGGCTCCGCAAGGCCTGCGAGCAAGCTCAGCTGTCCCTGGCTCCGGCGTATACTTCCGCGCGTGGCACTCGGGATAGGTGGGAGAGCCTGGCGCGGCTGCAGAGACACATAGGCGCGCACCCTCGTGCGGAAGCAGAGGAGCGCCGGGTGATACGGTTCCTATAAATCTGTGCTCCACTTCGCCTCCCATTTAAGGCGTCCTCCCCCCTCGTGCCTGTTCTCACTTAAAGAGATGCAGCAGCCCACTTCGATTGGGAGCTGCTAGAGCGAAGGAGGCAGAGAGAGGGAGGCAGCCTTTTAGGAAACCCTCCTTTCATCCCTTCTTTCCTTTGTTCCTACCTTTTATTTCTCCTCCCCTCCCCCCTTTTTCTGTTTAGTTGTGTTGTAACAGGGGAACCTTCGCTCTTGCCACGCTCCTTATTTTTTTAAGTTCTTCCCCCTTTCTTTATTTTTTCATCCCCCCCCCTTCCCAAATTTCTTCCCGCGCTGTGGGAGCGGAGAAAGAAAGCAGCTTTTAAAAATAATAACAATATATATATATATATATTTCAATCTTCTTTTACGTTTCTCCGCCCCCCTCCCTCCATTTTTTATTTTCTTCTGTTTACAACTGTCCGCAATTTAGGTTTTGGGTGTTGTCGTGAGACCTTCCCCCTTTTGCTTCTTACTCATCTTTATTGGGACACCACTACCTTTTTCCCCTTTTTTTCTTTTTTCTTTTTCTTTTTCAAAACTGAAGCGAGAAAGGTAAGTTGCGCTTTTTTGTTACTATATTATTATTATTATTATTATTATTATTATTATTATTATTATTATTATTACTCTTGCTGTTTCGTGTCTCTGCTCGCCCTTAGGGTGGCTGCCTCTCCCACAGAGGGAGGAGGACCAAAAGTCGTAGACAATTAAGTTTACCGCACACACACTTCTGTGCTCGGTTTTCAGCGCTTGGTGCCCCCTGCTAATAGGGTTAGAGACCCGCTGCACCGTTGTAGAAATATCTGCATGAGATAGAGCAGTTGGTAGAGGATGATATACGTTATATATGTATATTACTTGCGTTTAGGCAGCTAGGTGCTCACAGGGAGCAAAACGCTGGAGAAAAATACAGCAGCTTAGCTGGAGGTGTAAAGTTCACAGTCTTTTTTTAAAAAAAAACAAAACAAACCACCTCTGATCGTGAAACGCGTCTCTCGCGTTGGACCAGCGGAAAGTACCCAACACACAGGACATGAGGATGAATGAGTGGAATGAGCATCGCTTTGAGGAGCTTAAACCCGGCGTTTGCAGATCAGACGGGATAAGCTCGCCGCTGTAATTGCATTAGCCAAATAGCATTGGGTGGCTTGGAAAGAAAGAGAAGGTGGAAACGACGGCGGCGGCGGCGGCGGGGAGGTGGGTGGGTAGGAGAGACAGAGGTGCGCACACACAGGCAAACAAGAGACGAGATGGGAGAAGCAGTAGCTTGATATTGGCAAAAATTTGCAGATCCTGGTGTGTGTTAGCTGTCAGAGCTGCTGGCTGGAGATGTGCCAGGATATATATATATTTGTGTGTGTGTATTAAAATGGGAGGTGGCAGCAGGGTGGGAGAACCAGACTTTTAAAGAACCTTCCAATGACGATTATAGCGCTCTGCAGGGAGAGTTCCGCTTTTATATCCGGGAGACACGATTTTCTTTGTTCTGAGGAAGCTGAGAAGGGTGGTGAGTTGGGGGGGGGGGGAGAGAGAAAGATGCTTCAGCTCTTGATGCAGCCCGAAAGACGTCCTCGCTGGCAGCCCGGCTCGCGTACCTTGCTTGGGCGGAGAGCGAAGCGTTTCCTCGCGTCGCTGTCCTTGGTCCTGAAACTGAGGCTGGGAGGGCGGCCGGCTCGAGAGCCCAGGAACCAGAAATTGGTCCCCTGAAGGCGAGGAAGCGTAGAGTCAGCCGGGCGACGAGACAGTCCTCCCACAGTCCCCTCCTATTGTGAAACTGATACCATGGTGGAGAGCAGGCGAGGCGTTCGTAGTCCCCAGCCCGCTCTCGTTTCGCCTGGTGTCAGCATTTGGGGGAGAAAGCGTCTGCTCCTATGGTTTAATGAAGGACACACACACACACACGCACGCACGCACACACCACTCCCTCCGCGTCCTTGAATATTGCATGGAAGAAGTTGGTGGCAAAAGGTGGGGGACATGGGGCGATGAGATTGTGGCAGTCTCTCTTTCTCTCTCTCTGTGTGTGTGTGTCGTTTTTTGGTTATGTGTGAGTGGCCGCAGGCTCGCCCGGGGGCCTTGGATTTCGTCTAGGAGCGGCTCCGGCTTGCCGTTGTAGCTTAATTTATGCCCAGCACGTTGCTATGTGTGTATGTATGTGTGTGTGTATGTATGTATGTATGTATGTATGTATCCACCTATTTCGCTTCCGGGAAGCATTTAACAGTAGAGCTCTATCACTCTGAGCAAATCGGTAGCCTGGGCGCCCTGTTTCCCCTTTGGTTTGTTCCAACTGGGCAGCAAAGGAAATTGGGATCGAAGCGCCGAGATTTAATTAACAATTGAAGGGTGGTGGGGTTTTTTTGTGTTTGTGTTTTTTAACCAGCTGCCTTCAGGGTGGGTGGGTTTTTGTGGTGTTGTGGGGGTTTTTTTGCGGGGGCGACTACGTAGAGCTAGAGAGAAACCCAGGTAGAGTCAGTGTGTTATATTTCTGAAGCACACCCCTTCCATGCCTTGGAGCCTGCTTATCAGATATTGCTCAGAATATCAGACGGCGTTTTATTCGCCCTGCACAGCCTCGGGATGCGCTCAGGCGCGCGCAAGGCTGCAGTGTTCAAAGCTCTGACCGCGGCGATGGGGGGAGACGTTAGTGGGACTCATCTGAGGGGTTTGGCAGCGTCAGATTTCCCAAGAGGGTCTCTCCGCCCTTCTTACTTTAAACGGGGCTCCTTGTAATAAGGAACCTTCTTCTGGAGAGGTTTGGAACGTGCTTCGTGTTGGTGGTGCCCCCCCCCAAAAAAACCGCTTGGTCTTTCGTCTCCCTGCGCCAGCTCGGCTGGCTTTTAAATCTCTCCTTCTCAGGCCACGCTGCAAAGTGACATTGCCAGGCACTCAACGCTGAGAAGTTGAGCTGCTCTCTTTGTAGAAGGCACGCTTTTTTAGAGAAAGAGAGAGGGAGGTATAGAATCCAAGCTCAGCGTGACCGTTGGCACTTACAACCGAGCGTACTTAATATTTGGAGTACTGGGGCTACAACCACCCCAATACAGCTGGTTGGGAGACGGGTGGTCACCATCAGTAGTTGCAGTAAAAACGTGGAAAGCTTATATATGCTACGGAAGAAGGCCAGGTGCTATAGGGCGAATGTTTTGCACGCTCGAAAGTTCCCCGTTCAAGCCCTTCATCAGGAGGTCGGGCGTGTCTGAAACTCTGGAAAGCCGCTACCTGTCCATGTGAGCAACACTGGCCGTGATGGGACCCATGGCAGACTGCCTGGGCGAGGCAGCTTCCTAAGGAACTACTTGCTTCTTTTTCTGTGGTGGGTGGGAGCAGATGGCCTCTGGGTAGACCCCCCTCCCTCCCCAAGAAGCCACGCGGACCTTATCTGCCCTCCTCTCTCCACCACGCAACAGAAGCAGCTCTGCTTGGGGGAGTAAGATGGCCAAGGTGACTCCGAAGCAGCTCCTTCTCCAGGTCCGCCTGCCTAGTAAATCCGGGCTGTAGGCCTGTGCTGAGCGCGTCTCGGGGGCTTCAAGGGCGCGCCGCTTTAAGGGAGCCTCAATCCCGGCTCTGCGCCGGCTAAACCTCCCCTGCGCAAGGCTGCAGGTGAAGGAGATCAGCCTCCTGGCAGAGGAAGGAAGGACTCCGCTAGGGGGGCAGGTGCGAGCAATGCCACCTAATTGTCTGGTGAAGGTCAAGCTATGTATGGCGGAAGCCGGTAGCAAATAATGCTGTTGTAGTCGGTGGGATTTAGAGCTGCCTCGAGGGCAGGACTCGGTCGTTCCGCGTTTACGAGAGCTGCTGCCGATTTATTGAATCGCTACAAAGCTGCCCTTCTGAATTTGCCTCCGGCGCGCTCTAGGTGCGGTCCAGCTGGCGCGGAGCGCGCGCGATCCTGAAGCCACTTAATCCGGCCCTTCTTGCATTTCAACCGAGCTTTAGGCCCGTTGACCCCCAAAGGAGCCAGCCCGAGTAGCTGCCTTCGCCTAGGCGAGACTGCCATCCTTTTCCGTGGTGGGCCCAGGCCCCACTGAACTCGGTGGTGCGTGCTTCCCGGTGAAGTGGGCTGCTGCACGCGGTCCTTGGAGGGGTGGGGGCGTCGAGGCTGCAGTTCGGCTCCTGCTTTCTGGACCTGAGGGGCGCTGCTGTTCCTTATTCGGAGGGTTGGACAAGGACGGAGGTCTCCACAATGCCCCTCCAATGCCCTTGAAGACAGTCAAACGCCTTTTCCAACTCCTTAGAAGTCGCTGGTGAGAAAGACTGCGCACAGGGCCATGACCACACCTATCTAGAAAGCACTTAAGGCAGCTGAAAGCTAAACATGTTTTTAAGGCAGGATGCCTGCAACCCGCCCCCCTCTTTTGTTCAGACCGGCGAATCTTGGCATGACGGCTTAAGTGCTTTATGGGCGAGAGCCACCAACGATTTCCCTTCACCTAACTCCATAGTCTCCCATTAATCTTTCAAGAGATGTTCTGCAGAGTTAAGAGGCTTGGTGGATTGCAGCCAAAAAGGCGCTCGTTCGACACAGTTTACTCCGGAGTCATTGACTTGAGCTGTACGACGACGGCTTCCAAAGCAGGTCTAGCTGCTTACTGGCTTCCCGTGCTTAAGCTGAAGGAAGTCTCGTCGAGTTCAGGGGCGCTTTACTCTTAAGGAAGTGTGAACACTAAATTGTACCAAGAGTTCGGTTATACAGCCGCGCAGCCCGATTCTGTGCACTTGGAAGTCGGTGCTAATGACTTGTGCCCATCACGCCTGCATGCCTAGGATTGGGCCGCATTAGTTCCAACGGGGTTGGCTTCCTAATAATTGCGCATATTATTCCATGGCTGTAACCCTCCGCTCCTACAACTGCGAGTAAGCGCCATGTAACTCGGAAATATTTTCCTCCAAGTATGTATGGCTGTGAGCTAAGCATAGGAGCCAACTCCTAGGGGCCGAGGTCCCCCCAATAAAGTATTTTAGGGGGCCGGTCCCTAATAGTAGTACTAGTAGTACAGTAGTAGTAATTATTATTATTAATACCCCGCCCATCTGGCTGGGTTTCCCCAACCACTCTGGGTGGCTTCCAGCAAAATATAAACACATAATAAAACGTCAAACATTAAAACCTTCCCCATACAGGGCGGCCTTCAGAGGTCTTCTAAAAGTTGTGATGGACATTGCCATTCAAATGGTGTCCTTGTCATGTGATTGATTCTGTGGGGCGGAGCTTGCCTGGTCCCCCCCATATTTTATTCAAGTTGGCACCCCCGGAGCTTCGGTTCGCCTTCTAACAGCCCGATCCTATTCCACCTTCTCCCAGAACTAAAGCCACTGATTTTATTTATTACACTGTTGCCATGTGCAATTAATTCCTATGGAAAGCAAAGGGAATTGTTTCCGAGTAAGCCCACGACCATGTTCACCATCTGACACCATTAATTTCAGCAGGATTTATTTTCTAGCAAGCGTACATAGAATTGGTCAGTTTTCCCCAACCTGGAGCATCTCCCCGCCTAACTTTGGGGCCACAACTCCCATCAACCCTGACCATTGATCATCCTAGCTAGAGCTGATGGGAGTTGGTGTCTTAACATCTGGAGGGCAACATGTTGCAGGGGGGAGAAACTGGGGCCTTGGGGGCATCAGGTTGGAAGCTGGCTGCGTCCCACCCATTGGACATCTTGGGCATCAGCAGAAATAAACTCCGCGCCAAGGCTTCCAGAAATTAGAGCATCACATTAGGCTCTCGAAATGGAGCTGTTGTTGCACTAGATCCAGAGCTAAGGGTCTTCTAATTCCTACCATTAAGGGGGGGGGACTCCAACCCGCCCCCCACAACCTGTCTTTCAAGCTTAAATATGGAGCTTAACTTGGGGTTGAATTGAGCCCGCCTTCCCCACAGTGGCGCAGGCGCACTTCGAGAGCACCCCCTGTTGTCACTCAAAAACTGCTCTAGGGGGCCGTTCATTTATTTTATTTTTCCCGCCGGCGCCCGACTGGAGTTCTGTGCTAGGACGTTGCTCGCTTGCACCGAGAGTATTCTTGCACTAAAATCGCCGGAGGCCAGATTTTATTTTATTTCTGCAAGGGTGCACGGCCGGCTGTGATGACCGCTAGCAGACATTGCAAAGTTAGTATATTGCATTAAGTCTTGGGTTGTTTTTTAAGAGGCAGGGGGTTGTCGTACATCGACATACATGCTATTTATCTGTACTGAAAGCGAAACAGGATTTTAGGCCAATCCTGTGCGCACTTGCAAAGACACCTCGCTTCTTTCAGTAGGCCTTCCAAAGCAGTATGCGTTGGGGACGCGGTTTTAGTTTGCAATCCTCGACGTCTACCGGAGAGTAAGGCTGATGTGACTTCTGCATAGCCACGCATATAGGTTTATGTCGTACTTAATTTGGAAAACGTCGCTGGCATTGCAGTGGCGTCCGACCGTTTGCAGACGCGAAATCTAAACCAAGTCCGCAAGGTTCCGTGCAGTGCGTAACTCCATCCGGATATGGTCAGATGCAGGTGTTAATGGACAGCGTTTCTTCGAAACGAAAAGCCCCACCGACCTCGCGTTAACTTGCACAGTTATAATGGGACCGCATGTGCAGTTTCTGGAGAGCAGGCCGTGCCGAGCTCGGCGGGGCCTCCCGGAGACAGCTTGCAACGGCTGTCTGGCTAGGAGAACTTAAACAGGGAGGTCATAAAGTCGTTGCAAAGGAAACCTTGCTCGGCCAATGCTTTTTCTTCTTCCTTTCTCGTAGTAGCCGCGGGGCTGTCGTCGGGTTTGCAAAACGGGGGCGATTTTCAACGTTGGTGCGAAAGTAACAGGTCTCCGGTTGCAGGGAGTCGTTTGCGCCCTTCCTGGGGTTACACGTGGAGGAAAGGCGGGCCGGAGGAGCCCAACCCAGGGGCTAAAGTGGCCGCGCGCGTGGTTCCGCTGGCGCGCCTGGCGCCTCTGATTAGCGCCCTCCCTTCCCTCCTTAGCAGCGCGCGCGCGCGCAGGTGTGAGGTGAGGCGGCCGCAGCTGCAAGCAGTTGGCTGCAGTAGGGTAAAGGCAGGTGCGCGCGCGCCGCCCCGCGTCCTCCGCAGGGTTCCTTCGGAAGGGCGCCAGAACGTCGGAAGAAGACCGTCGCCTTTTTTGACCTTGGTCAGGTTAGCTGTTTATCCTCGAGAAGTTAATGTTTCATTTCTTTCCAGCTAGCCAACAAGCCTGTTTGTGTGGAGCTGTGAACGGCTGGTCCCCCCCTTTTGTTTCCTGGGGGGGCGAGGGGGCGTGTTGGTGGGTTGGGGAGGGGTTGAGAAGGGGATGGCGATTTTTAAGTTTCTGTTTCCTTGCTTTTTCTTTCTCTTGGTGAAGGTCGTTCTCTTTGCTAGTGGCTTGGGTAAAGGTGCATTTGAAACTCAGGATTTCGTGTGAACGTGTGGCTTCTGGGAGTGCCAGAGTTGTAAGCTGGTATGCAAACCAGAGGGCATATGTTCATTTGCACATATTCCAGGAAGGGCTGTAAATCTTTGGTAAGAGTGCATGCTTTGCACGTGGAAAATCCCAGGTCTAACCCCTTTGCAACTTCCAAGTCGGACTGGCAGAAGCTCTTGCCAGAAATTCTGCAGAGCTGGTGCCAGTTATTGTAGAGAAATAAAACCAATAGTCTCCACTTTGTGAAAGGCAGCGTTCTCTGTACGTGCAGAATTCCTGATTCTCCCCCCTTTCAGAATGCCGTGTTGGCATTACAGTATGTGGAGACCAAGTATTTCAGATTTCCAGAATTTTATATATATATTCATTAGCACATTGGGCAAAGCTGGAATGAGAGCTCAAGGAGGTGCACTCTAAACTTCAAAGAGGAGGCTGTATGTAGCCGGTCAGATTGCACTCTTGTGTGAACAGCTCTCTGCGTGCAGCCCCGTAGGCCCTTTGCAACAACTTAATGATTTTTTTTTTCACTATTGGGAATCAAAGCAAAGCAGCTAATAGTCAATATTAGCTATTATTAACTGCTGTTTGACTCAGAACCTTGAGGATGAAGCTGTTTAATGTATTCAGTGCAATTCTTAATGACATTAAGGTTGCAACCTTGGGCTTGGAGATAAGTGTCAGTGGGGCTTCTTTCTGAGGAGACATGCTTGAAAAATCCCAAGTCATCCTAGTGCTTGTCGTGCTCGCCGATCACAATATTGAAAGCCAGGAGCAGGTTTAAAATTCTGTGTGCAGATTTTTCCTTCCATCCAAAGACTTGGGTATTCTTTTAAAATAAGAGCTGAACGTTTGGGGGGAAGTTTTTTCCTTTTTTGTTCAGGTGGAGGCAAATTCTCCCTGTGCGTGTGGCTGCACACATTTGCTTCTAGAGAGGCAAGTGTACTATTCCTATGTGCCATCTTGCTGAAATTACTCCAGAAATTCACATTGACTTTCATTCCTTACTGATGTTAGAAGGAATCTCTTGCTAAAGGCTGCAGATTCAGGTGCTGAGCTTTCCTTTAATTTTCTTTTAGGGGCAAATTATTGTAGTTAGACCTTTTGAGACTGGGGCTTTCTCAGGTCTTCTGGTTTGGATATGGGAAATATGCAGGTTTCTTTCAGTACAGCTGAAAACTATTCAGCATAATTGGAAGTAGAGTGCAGGAGAGGCAGATGGCTTAAGATCACAAAGAGATGAGGTTTAATAGAGTCTTGGATTGGAGGCAATATTTGAGTGAACGAGCTTGCATGGGAATGATAGCGTCTTCTCAAGTCTGCAGGAGGACTGTGTTTAAATGCTTGGCTACAAAACTGGTGTTGTCCTTTCCAAAACTGTATAGTTAATGGGGCGTATTCTAAAGTCAAGTTCTGTTGATCTGAACTGACATTGTGCGTTAGCTCCGGAGAACAGCCTTAAACAGCTTGCCAAAAGTTTTGGAGAACAACTTCACCTTCCTTCCTCATTTGCCTTTCTGGATGGGGCTTAAATTTCATTGAAAGCAGTGAGCATTATTTAGCATCCGTCAGATGGTGCAGCTGATGAGGCAAGTCTTCTTTAAAGCACCACCCTTCCTCTATGACAGCAACATCTGATTATCCAGATGTTTCTGGACTACAACTCTTGACCGTAGCTGGCATATCCAATAGCCAGGGATGCTCGGAGTTGCTCAGTAACAGCTGGAAGCCCAAAGGTCTTCACGCCTGTTCTTAGCTAACTATCCCTAGCTATCAGGACCAGTGGCCAAGGATGATGGGGATTGTAGTCCAAAAACAGCTGGAGATCTAAGTTTGGGAAACGCTGATCTAGAGTGCAGAAGAGTAACTTTAGCCAGTTTATTAGGGTTTCATAATTTTATATTGCAAAAAAATCCCTTCAAACTGCTTTGTCGCGGTCGACGCTTGCTGTTTAAACGATCCCATCATGTATCTTTGATTTTAGAGAAGTGGTTCACAGCATTTGAACTGCTAAAGGGCAAACTTGGAGCAAGCTCCAGAACCGGGTTTCATTACTTGTCGCCTGCAAGACCGAAATTCAGCCCAGCAGCTGTGCATTGGGAGTCTTCCAAGAAATGTTGTTTTCTGCCACCTGTGGGTGGTATTGTCAAGCTGGCAGACCACAATGTTTAAGGTTGGAGGGTTGTGTTTGGCCTGCTTTTCAAGCAAGATTATGGAGTGCGGCTTGCATTTCAAGTAAGAAGTGGAACCTTTCGAATGGCAAGTCCTGTAAGAAAGGCTCTCTTCTGTTGGTAAGAGGCATCTTAAGCAGAGCTACTGACACAATTTATGGGATGCCTTCAAGCTGGAACTCAATTCCGGCACGTCTCAGGTGGGTGCCATTGCCATTATAAGAGGTGAGTTCCGGCACCTCTTTTTCTAGAAAAACAGCACTTGGGTGCCTGTATAAAGTAATCTGATCTTGCTTTCATAATTAACCATAATGTACAAGCGAGAGCATGATGAGTAATGTGTCAATTTGCAGAGCCAGAGGAATGGAATCTTTATTTTCCTAATATAAATGGGGAAATAGCCAGTTGACATCTTCTTTTGCCTTTCAACTGGTTGAAGCAAGTGGCTCAACTTTGTTAACGTCTACTGCTGAGAGTTTGACTCATTACCCTCAACCACTCCTACAGCCTTGCTTTAGAGAAATGAATCACAGAGGAGAGGTTATTGGCTTGGCAGTGAGCAGAAATTGAAAATGCCACGTTGCAAAGAAAGCAAGCAGTCGGAGCTGGATTTGAAGAGGAGGAAATTGCCAGTAGACACAAATCTGCCTTCTGCCCACACCAAGCCTGTATTACTAAAATTAAGGTGGACCTTTGGCTCTCAGAGAAGAGGTAGAGAATAGAGGCAGATAATTCAAAGGGGGGGGGGAGGAACTTGTGTGTCTGTTTAAGTGCAACATGGGGACTTAATACATATGGGGAACAGGACAAGGAATTGAAAGTTCCCAAGGTTATGTACACAGAAACCTTGAACTGATAAGATCTGCCCCTGAAACGAAACAGTAACTCCAATTTGCGAGCTGCCAAACTTTTATTCATGCACAAAAAGTTGCATTCCATTTGCAAAGCTGAACTAGAATTGGTCATCTTGGTGTTCTGGTGAACCCAGTGCCTTTTGCTCTGTTTGCCTATTGGACAATCTCCGGGTACTTTGCTGCAGATTCAGGCCCAGATGCTGACTCCCAGTTGTTTTAAAACAATGCCTGACAAAAATCACCCCTTTCCTCACAAGTTGTGCTTCTGAAATTAAGAAAGGTTGGGGCTCAGTTCCGGTATTCAACACAAATTCCTGAGCTCTGAATTCTTTAGCGTGTCTTTTGCCGCTGACTCTGTTTTGGGGTTCTCGTAAAACAAGAAACCTCAAAGTGTATTCCAGAAACCTGAAATATGTGCCTCTACCCTGTTTCTGGGATTCAAATACAGTCATATCTCTAGGTATGTGCTGCTCTGGTTACGTAACTTTCAGGTTACGAACGCAGCAAACCTGGAAGTGTTTACTTCTGGGTTCGCCGCATGCACAGAAGCGATCTGCGTGCTTCGCACACGCGCAGAAGCGATAGGTGCGCTCTGTGCACGCACAGTAGCGACACTCTATTTATGTACTTTTCAGGGTGCGAGCGGCACCCTGGAACGGATCACGTTCGTAAGTAGAGTTACCACTGTAATAGTTTACTGGCAGCAGGAGCATCCCCAAGCAGCTTAAAATGAATGGTAGGTTTATGTTTCGGATAGCAGAAGTGGTCAAAGGTGAAATTTAAAACAAAAGCGGAGAATACCAGCAAACTAAAATAAACAATATGAGGTGATTGGTAATGGGTATTTAACTTCATTTCTGTCATATTATCCCCACCCCCCGCCCAGCTAAAAAAATAAAATCAAGAAAGGATTAATATAAAGAGAATATAACAGAACGACGACTTTTACTTAGGAGGAAATCTTTTTCAGAAAAAAAGAAAGAAATGCATTTTGGACTTGGGGGGGTGATGAAGTATGAATATTTGTCCTCTTCAGTTGGTAGAGTGTGAGATTCTTAATCTCAGGATAGTGAGTTCGAGACCTACATTAGGCAAAAAATTCCTGTATTGTTGGACTAAGTGACTCATGGTTCCTTACAGCTCTTCAATTCAGATTTTACTATCCTTCTTTTACCCATACAGTGGTACCTCGGGTTAAGTACTTAATTTGTTCCGGAGGTCCGTTCTTAACCTGAAACTGTTCTTAACCTGAAGCACCACTTTAGCTAATGGGGCCTCCTGCTGCCGCCGCGCTGCCAGAGCACGATTTCTGTTCTCTTCCTGAAGCAAAGTTCTTAACCCGAGGTAATATTTCTGGGTTAGCGGAGTCTGTAACCTGAAGCGTATGTAACCCAAGGTACCACTGTACTGGTTTTTAATGCATCAGCTGCTTTTTCTAAACATTGGTTTTATTGCGCAAAAGTTTAATTTTCAAATTGCTTCCATCAAACGTTTCTGTTTGAGCAACCGTTTTAAATTTTAGCAAAGCTGATGGACTTGCAGCTCAATCCAATGCATGAGTACTCGGAAGGTCTGTTAAATTCAAAGTCGTGTAAATGTGATTGCAGCTTTAGTGGCCAGTTAAGATCATCACACGATTGCTACTGTTATTAGTCAAGGATAAAAAACAAATGACCTTCAGATCTGCTCAGGACTTTGTGCTCAGAATTTTGTGTGTGTGCAATTATTCTGCAAGTGCCCCCCTGCATAATCAAGCATGGAATTTCCATTTATGCAGATGGGTGAGGATATATGCATACTGTGGACAAAATGCATTTGGCCTTTTGCTGCACTTGGTGTGTTTGTACACCTTACCTGACAGCTGTGATGTGTGATGCCCATACGATTTCAGGTCTTTGCAAGATGAATCAAATGTTTGGACGGGGGGTGGGTGGGGGGGAGAGAGGGGGGGACTATATGTGTAAATAGTTGAGTTGTGCGGGTAAACATTTAAACATTGAGAGGCATCTGTTTCCAGTTTGAAAATAATAATAGTAAATTCACCCCTAGATCAAATGTGTTCCGAAGCTCTTGAGCAGATGGAGCGAAATACCTGAATGAAAAGGTATTTGCTTGTTAAGTAATCCTATGTCTAAAAGCCGAATGAATAGACTCCATTGGTGTTTCAGGTGTAAGTCAACTTCCTAGGTTGCTGCTTTTAATATTTCTCTGTGTGGCAAGTGAGATCAATTGTCAATGACCTTGAGGATGGAAAAGAGTTGTATTGTCATTTAAAGGGTTTGAAATACCCTTTAAATTTCCCCTTACAAAAGCCGTGTTGTAGATACACTTGAACTGATGTTTTCTTTTATGGTGATGCTTGTCAGCTGTAGTGGATTTGTGTGTGTGTTTCAAAAAGGCTTTTTATTCTGCTTCGGCACTGCAAAAAAATTGTCTTGAGTGAAGCCAGCCTGTTTTTTTAAAATAAATAAATGCCAATTGACATTTGAACAAGTCTCTCCTTTATTAGTCAGGTTTGCGTGTAATCTGTGGGTGGTACGCAGTTAAATCTTGCTCAGAGTAGACCAATTAAAGTTAATGGGCCTAACATTGTCGTATTAATTTCAGTGGGTCAGCTCTGAGTAAAACACAGTTGAATGCCACCCTGTACCAAAAAACCTACAATAAAAAGCTCAATACTGTAACCTGTTTATATTATGCAAATTAAAGACACACACATAATTTTTACATTTTGCATAATTACATCCTCCCCCCCCCCCAGCTATGGGGATAGGTAGTGTTGAAAGCAGCAAATCTCCATGCTTAACTGGGAGTTTTGCTCAGCATTCCCTTCCAAGTATTGCCTACACGAACTCTTAAATATATCTGCTCAACCACAAGGGCTCTTCAAGGAAACGTGCAATTTTCAGGATGCTAAATTCCATGCCCAGCTCCACATTTCTCACACTTTGCCATTTGTGTTATGCTCTGTGAGTTTTGGTGCAAGCTCCGTTCTCTCTTGTGAAGCGGAAAGCTTCTGACATTCAGATAAATCCTGAGACTCTTGCCTGAAATTTGTAGTCTCCCTCATGAACTTCCTGTTACAATTAGCATTGGTATACTTTTCTGTTTCCTCTTTGAAATGTCTCCTAAAAGCGTGTGACAAACTTGCCCAGACCCAAGGCATGGTATTCCCCATTCCTCTTACGTTCTGCTTTGTTGTGAACGCAAAATAATTAGTTGTACTTCAGAATTTGCAGCCATACTGAGAAGGGAATTTCTTCTGCACTTTCTTTACCACCCATCGTAAAATATTGCATGCATATATGATCATGCTTTGCTGAATTGCCTGCTGAAGGTTTTTTTTCTTTTGTCCTGCTTTGCTGATCTCTCCTGGTGAGAGAAACTGCAGTTGACAGATGGTTTTACTTGCATTTTAAGTATCCATGGCTGTTTCTCTTCTCCAGGTGAATATTTTGTTTCCCGCAAATGGTTAAACCTTCTAGAGGTCAAGGTTTCTGTTCTGTATCATTAACAGCGATGACCATTCTTTGCTTCTCTTGCCTGCCCTGGGCACAAATAAATACAGAGCTTTCTTTCTTGTGAGTTTTTAACATTGCATTAAGTATTACGGAAGAGGAACCCAAAACCGAATTTTGAATTCAGTTCTGTTCTTGTTCGGTGTGTCTATGTGTGAATTATCTAGATTTCTGGTTGGATTGGCTGTGTGTTTATGTCACCAGGCTACTGAAGCAGAAAGTACCTTTTTAAGCGGACAGCAATATTGTACCCCAAACATTTGTTTTAAAACAATAGAAGATACGGTAGTTAAAAGCAAAACAAAAAACCACATGGGTGTGCTGGAGAGCAGGGACTGATATTTTATCCCTTTCTGGAGAGAGAAATTGCCATTATGCTGCCAGTATTTGAAGATCATCCTATGCTACTAGCCCAGCAGGCGTTGTCAAATTGCTGGGACTCCAGCATCTAATGGATTACAACTGGAGCTAGACTTCTGTAATATCTGCCAAATTACACAAACAGAAAGCAACTGCAGGCTTGCTATTCTGCCTTGCTCGACACAGATAGTTTTAGCAAGTAACGTTCAGGTTTGGCCTGCAATTTCCGAGCATGCCCTGTTGAGCTTGGGGAATGGGCAGCAGGGTTGGGTCTTAATAAACACGCTTAGGTTTCTGTGGCATTTGGCGAGGTATTATTATTATTATTATTATTATTATTATTATTATTATTATTATTAAAAAATTTCTATACTGCCCTTCATCTGAAGATCACAGGGCGGTTTGTATTATAAAAACACAGTTTCCTGCAAGATTTTCATTTCAGCTCTTCAGACTCCGCAGCAGTGTTAATATAATCTGCACCTTTTGTGGTGTGCAGCTGAGATTTTAAGTAGTCTTCAGGTGCGTTAATGCTATCCCAGACTAAAGAGAGGTTCGGCTAAAAAGCCACTTTAGGTGTATAAAGCTCCGGAAAAGGTTTGGCAGACGTCTCCAAGGACCCTGTTCTGTTGGAAGATTCAGAACAGGCAAAGGAAGTTTGCACAACACATTGTTAAAACAATGGCGTTTGCTTCCACAATATATAGTGACTAAGCACTAAACTTGCTGGAAACTCGAAATGTGTTGCAGTGTAAGTATATGGGAGCAACTGTCATAAAAAGTAATAATAATAATAATAATAATAATAATAATAATAATAATAATTTATTTATTTATACCCCGCCCATCTGGCTGAGTTTCCCCAGCCACTGCGGGCGGCTCCCAACAGAATATTAAAAACACAATAAAACAACAAACATTAAGAACTTCCCCAAACAGGGCTGCCTTCAGATGTCTTCTAAAAGTCAGATAGTTGTTTATTTCCTTGACATCTGAAGGGAAGGCGTTCTACAGGGCGGACGCCACTACTGAGAAGGCCCTCTGTCTGGTTCCCTGTAACTTGGCTTCTCGCAGTGAGGGAACCGCCAGAAGGCCCTCGGCGCTGGATCTCTGTGTCCAGGCTGAACAATGGGGGTGGAGACACTCCTTCAGGTGTACAGGACCGAGGCCATTTAGGGCTTTAAAGGTCAGCACCAACACTTTGAATTGTGCTCAGAAACGTATTGGGAGCCAATGCTGTTAAGTACAGAACCTAGTTACGGTCCTTGGAGTTCCTGTTTGTTTGCTTTAAAAAAAAAAGGTTTGCTCGAATCCTAAAGGGCATTCCAACCCTCTTTAAGTAGGGGTTTCCCAAAATTAGGATGTATAAAATGTTTTGCTAATGCAGGGAAAAGTCAAAATATTTACCTTTCTAGCTTTCCGGTGAGGGAATCCTGTTTAAATTGGACCCGCGCTGGAGGAACTAGAACAGGCATCCCCATGCTCGGCCCTCCAGATGTTTTGGGACTACAACTCCCATCATCCCCAGCTAGCAAGAACAGTGGTCAGGGATGATGGGAATTGTAGTCCCAAAACAGCAGGAGGGCCAAGTTTGGGAACTGCTGCTTTAGAGTGTTTCCTGCCCCCCCCCTAAAAAGCTGCAGAGAGACCAGAATTGTTGAGCTTTTGGGGGGATAGGTCGATCTACCAAGGGCAGCCTGCAATTGACAGGTAGATCGCGATCGACTGGTTGGACAGGCCTGCTCTAAGGGATGCGGTGATAGGGTTAAAAAGGTAAAGGGACCCCTGACCATTAGGTCCAGTCGTGACTGACTCTGGGGTTGCGGCGCTCATCTCGCTTTATTGGCCAAGGGAGCTGGCGTACAGCTTCCGGGTCATGTGGCCTGCATGACTAAGCTGCTTCTGGTGAACCAGAGCAGTGCATGGAAACGCTGTTTACCTTCCCGCTGGAGCGGTACCTATTTATCTACTTGCACTTTGATGTGCTTTCGAACTGCTAGGTTGGCAGGAGCAGGGACCGAGCAACGGGAGCTCACCCCGTCACGGGGATTCGAACCGCCGACCTTCTGATAGGCAAGTCCTAGGCTCTGTGGTTTAACCCATAGCGCCACCCATGTCCTTCTAAGCTATAGGGTTAGTTTGCATTGATTGAGTGTTTTGGCACTTAAGACCTTGATGTTGGGAACAGGGTACCTATGGCCATCGCAGATGTCTCTGGATTTACAGTTTTTGCCCATCCCTGACCTTTGGCCACATTGGCTGGGGTGGGAGTGCCAACATCACCCATCCTTGCTTTTATGCTAAGTGAAAACAGCAAGGAGTCTTGCAGCACCTTAAGCTAACACGTTTATTTTGGCATAAGCTTTTTTGAGCGCTCGCTTCATCAGGCATATGATATAATCCCACATTGCCAGGCATATATGCACACATGGTGAGAGGATGGAGAGGCGTTGCGGGGGGGGGGGAGGCAGAGGAAAACAAAATGCAAAAACAGAAAGGAAGAACACAGTGATAAGTATGTAACAGCAAATTAGTGACAATAAACCAGGCTGTGTTGCTGATAACACAAACATCCTGTAAAGTCCGTGATTTCAATTCAAGCACCGGTGATAGATATTGTTTCTGTCCTTTTTGCATTTTGTTATCCGCTGGCCTCACTCCTCTCTGTTCTCCCTTCCCTTCTTCACCCCTCAATTTATAATTCTGTGTGTATAAATAATGCTTTCTGGTTTGGGATTTTACTTCATGTGAATTTTAGGTCTACAAAAGTCATAATAAATGTGTTAATCTTTCACATGCTGCAAAAGACTCTCTGTGCTGCAGTGGACTGACATGACTGCCCCTCTGGAAATTTATTTATGCTAAGCAGTGTTTGTGTTGCATGGGGCTGCCATGGAAGTAATTACGGCTTACAAATGATTCCAATGGAAAACGCTTTAATTTAAAATTTTAATTATAACTTGGAATTCAGTTCTGCTCATCCTGCAGGCACATCCTTAAAATAGATCGATGGTTTTAGCACCAGGAGTGTGCAGGGTGTCCTGCAAATAAGAAAAAGCAAAAGATAGAGATCCCTGTCCCAAGCAATTTGCAGACCAAATTGAAGAAGAAGAAAATATGAAATGCCCAACCTTTGGTACTTTTGTTTCTGTGCTTTTTTAGGCACCCAGTGTGGCTGGGGCAACCCAGTCAGATGGGCAGGGTACAAATAATAAAATAATTATAATAATTATAATTGTAATTGGTATACTGCTATCAGGATTCATAGTCTAACTACATTTATTTATTTGGAAGAAAGTCCCATTGATTTCCATAGGACTTGCCCCCTGAAAAGCTGCACAGAATTGCAGTCTCCATAGTTTAGTCGTCAGCAGCAAATTCTTGAATGCATGGCAGCTACTGTATTAAAATGGCCTAGGACCCCCCACCCCGTACAATATTGCAGTTGAGAAAACACATTCTGCAAGTATGGCAACCACCTGAAATTTCCAGACACTTCCTACACACACACACACACACACACACACACACACACACACACTGGTACCTCAGGTTACATACGCTTCAGGTTACAGACTCCGTTAACCCAGAAATAGTACCTTGGGTAAAGAACTTTGCTCCAGGATGAGAACAGAAATTGCACGGCGGCGGCAGGAGGCCCCATTAGCTAAAGTGGTGCTTTAGGTTAAGAACAGTTTCAGGTTAAGAACGGACCTCCGGAACGAATTAAGTACGTAACCAGAGGTACCACTGTGTGTGTGTGTGTGTGTGTGTGTGTGTGTGTGTGTATAAATCATTTTTATTCGATTTTCAAAAAATATAAACATGCAACAAAAAACAGTACAGAATCCAAATATCAAGATTACTCTGAATCTCCTGGCTTACCCCCATCCCTTCCCTGGGTTCTTTTAGTTCTATTTTCAAGTGCATATCAATACTTCTCCAATTTTTCATCTTCCTAAGTTACCTATACATTCTGTTACGTTACAAGTGTATTTAAAATCCTGCTAATATTTTGACCTGCTTACAATGATTTTTTATATACATTATAAGCAGAGATCTCCAGACTCTTAAGCTGTATTCAGGCTTGGGCTACAATAGGCACAGGCAAACTCGGCCCTCCAGTTTTTTTGGGACTACAGCTCCCATCATCCCTGACCACTGGTCCTGTTAGCTAGGGATGGTGGGAGTTGTAGTCCCAAAACATCTGGAGGGCTGAGTTTGCCTATGCCTGGGCTACAACAAAGTACCTCAAATAATTGTTTGGCTAAGAGATACGATATGCATGCTTAGAAATTGAGTTGCACGGATATCAATAAGATGCGTGCTGAAAATGAAGGTGTCATTTGCTGTTTACGTAACTTCATGCTAGTCCCATCCATTTCAGGGGGTCATGGACCAGCTGGATGCTGATGGGTGCGGGACTCAGCTCAGACTAATACTAATAATACCCCACCCATCTCTGGGTGGCTTCCAGCAAAATATAAAAGCATAATAAAACATCAAACATATATAAACTTCCTGATACAGGGCTGCGTTACAGGGGCTGATGTCTGAGCATGTGATGGAACAGTGCAATGCATTAACGCATGAGACAACTTCCATTGACCTGTTTCTAACCTGAGTATTGGATCTGTTTAAGCATCATGGACCGGCTGGATGCTATGGGGTGGGTGGCATCAGCTGGGGAACCCCCGAGAGAAGGCGGCTCAGAGCCCTGGGGAGTGATGGTGGGATGATGATGATGATGATGAGGGAGCAGACTAGAAGGAGGAGGTGTTGGAAGTGGAAGGGGCAACAGGGTTTAGATAAATTTATTGTCATTGTCCATATATACACAGTATACACAACAACGAAAATCAAACACCCACCCAAAGACCGGGTTCACATACACATTTGCACGTATCTCCAACATTCTCATCCTATTCAGACATAATCTATAAAACATAACATAATCCAGAATATAACATAACCTATTTAAAGGCATAACATAACCTAAAACCTATCTCATTCCTTCCTACTTCCTGCTTGCTATTTCTTGCAACTGGCCCTAAGATCATTATTTAGTGCAATCAGAGCTCTTGGATAGAAACTATTCAGAAGGCGTGTGGTTCGTGTTTTCATTGTCCTATATCTTCTGCCCGAAGGCAACAGTTCAAAGAAGTTGTGAGCAGGATGGGTGGGATCTCTCAGGATATTGTGTGACTTCTTCAAAGTGCGAGACGTGAAGATCTCATCCAGGGTTGGTAGTTGGAGCCCAATAACATTCTGGGCAATTTTAATTATTCTCTGTAAAGCTTTTTTATCCGTTTCAGAGCTGCTCCCATACCACGATAATACACTATAGGTTAAGACACTCTCAATGGTACTGTGATAATAGGACAGAAGTAGGTGCTGAGATAGATTCAGTCCCCTGAGCATTCTCAGGAAATACAACCTCCCCTGCACCTTCCTCACAACCATATTAATATTTGCAGTCCATGAGAGGTCCTCAGAGATATAAATGCCCAGGTATTTAAAACTACCAACCCTCTCCACCTCCTCGCCATTTATGTGCAATGGTAAAAATACACTTTTCTTTCTCCTAAAGTCAATTATGAGTTCTTTGGTTTTTTTGGTGTTAAGTTTAGTGAGTAGGAAGAGGCTGGGGCAGAGAGCAGTCCAGAATAGAGGCAGGAGAGGAGGAGGAGGAGGAAGGGGTCAAGAGGCAGAGATGAGCCAGGATGCAGAAGAAGCTGGGAGGTCTCCTCCTCCTACTGGGGCCATCTTCCACCACCACCCCTAGTCTTCCAGAACAAGAAGAGGTATGAAGAGGGCAGAGCCAAAGACAGATGCGTCAACATAGTCTTAGATTTCCTGGGAAAGCGGGGACCATTGTTCCCCACAATTTCCTCATAGGGGCTGCAATAATAATAATAATAATAATAATAATAATAAATAATAATAATAATAATAATAATAATAATAATAATAAAATTTATCTCTACCCCGCCCATCTGGCTTGGTTTCCACAGCCACTCTGGGTGGCTTCCAACAGAACTTTAAAAACAGAATAAAACATCAAACATTAAAAACTTCCCTAAACAGGGCTGCCTTCACGCGTCTTCTGAAAGTCGGATACAGTGGTACCTCGGGTTAAGAACTTAATTCGTTCCAGAGGTCCATTCTTAATCTGAAACTGTTCTTAACCTGAAGCATCACTTTAGCTAATGAGACCTGCTGCTGTGCCGCTGGAGCACGATTTCTGTTCTCATCCTGAAGCAAAGTTCTTAACCCGAGGTACTATTTCTGGATTAGCGGAGTCTGTAACCTGAAGCGTCTGTAACCCGAGGTACCACTGTAGTTGTTTATTTCCTTGACATCTGATGGGAGGGTGTTCCACAGGGCGGGCGCCACCACCGAGAAGGCCCTCTGCCTGGTTCCCTGTAACTTTGCTTCTTGCGGTGAGGGAACCGCCATAAGGTCCTCGGAGCTGGACCTCAGTGTCCGGGCTGAACGATGGGGTGGAGACTCTCCTTCAGGTATACTGGACCGAGGCCGTTTGGGGCTTTAAAGGTCAACACTTTGAATTGTGCTCGGAAACATACTATAAATGTCTATAAAGTGTCTTCAGGAGTACTTAAAGAAAACCACACCTATGAAATATATTTTTTTCTTACAAAATGAGTGAAGCATTTTGATGTGAACAATTTTTAAAAATATGCTTTTATGCAAGCTAGTTTAGTATTAGGGAATGGAAATGTACTTGGAGATTAATGTGCTTGTATAAGGCTGTGTTCTCATTCAATCAGGGCTAGGATCTGGCTGGAACGCTCTGTAGGATGTAGTATATTAATACATTTCGGAACCAGCTTTTTCTCTTGAAAAACACTTCGGTTGTTCTGACGAATGTGTCCTGAAGCATTTGGTGCTGGTTTGTAGCACACTGATATGCTTATATACTTACTGCATGTATGGCTAGAGGGTTCTGAAATTGTCTTTGGTGCAGCAGCCCCAAGATAACATCTTCGAGTCGCTTGCTGTTTATAGTGTCTTGAGATTGCAGAGAAGGAAGCACAGAATAGTGTGTGGGTGCTCAGAAAGAAACCCTGGGACAGGGAATTGGATGCCGCGGTGCTGAGAGAAACCGGAAGAACATTGTAGGGCGGAATAAATTAGCTTAATGTTTCACCAAGACTGCGAACCGCAAAGAATAGTATCAAAAGCTCATTTGACCATGTGCATTGTGTTGCATTTCAAACCCAAGTGAAGATTGTGTGCCTTATAGCGGTGAACATTGGAACTTCAAGGGGCATTTTGGACAGTTTTGTGGAAGAAGCTTCTAGTTCAGGCATCCCCAAACTTGGCCCTCCAGATGTTTCGGGACTGCAACTCCCATCATCCCTGACCACTGGTCCTGGTAGCTAGGGATGATGGGAGTTGTAGTCCCAAAACATCTGGAGAGCCGAGTTTGGGGATGCCTGTTCTAGTTCCTCCAGTGCGGGTCCAATTTAAACATGTTTCACTCCCAGAAAGCTAGGAAGATAAATATTTTGACTTTTCCCAGCATTAGCAAAACATTTTATATGTCCTAATTGCAAGGCGGAGAAAGATATTTAAGACTTGATTCACTTTTTTCTATATGTACAATTCACTGTAAATTTTGAACCTGCAAGCATAATCAATTAAAAGGTAGGAGGCAGGTATTCTATAATTTTATCTAGTATTTCCCCCCCCCCCAGAGTCTGAAATGCGCAGCGGGCTCATATTAACAGCTTGCACCTGCCATTAACTTGCAACTAACGTAATAATGGATTCCCTTGCCATTTTCAACAACCTTTTTGTATCTGTCTAATCAAGGGCGTACAAAATTCCAGTCTCTAAAATTTTCCATTAGAAAAGCCTCACAGTTTTACTGTATTGAAAAAAAAAATTCTTATAGCAGTTTGGGGAGAGGAAATGAAAAGCGTTGTAGCTACTGAAGACCTTTTACCATGCCAGTTTGAAAAGTGTTGCATCTGCAGTGTCATCAAACTGATAATAAAAGCAGAACACTCTTTTATATTCAAGAATGGCAAGCAAATTTCCATCTCTTATTGGCACCACGCTTCAATATTTTCGGCTCTCCCTCACAGTAGAGAGTGTGGCGCAGTCCTGTGCATCTAGGCTGCTTAAATGCAAAAAGCAAGCAGGAATAAAACCTACTGAAAAAGAGTCATGCATTTAAATGTGCAAAAGGCGGCCCACAATCTCAGCAAAAGGTTTAATCACTGAGGGGTCTCTGTGGTCAGTCTAGCCTGTTGTGAGGAAACAGGGACGTCTCTGCCAAGTTTTTATCACTCCTCCAACAAACGTCTCATGGCCACAGATTCCTCGTCTCCGGGTGAAAGTTTCTAAACACTTTTAAAAAAGCAGCCCCTCGCCGAGCGTGCTAGTCAAAATAAAAACGCATTTGGGTTATCCAGTGATTAAATTGTAAGTTTTGTCATTGGTTTTTGCACACACACCCCTTTTCAGGCTCATTTTTGGAGTACAGCCTCTTAAGCGAGACAATTTTGTTGGAGCCCATGATGAGGGATTTCAGCTGTCCTGTTGGGCTTGGGGATTTTGGTCTGGTTTGCATTCAGTCGTAATTAAAATCAAATAATAGGAACAAGCCGCATAGTTAGTGCATGCTGCTCATGACCAGTGCTAGAATTTCGCCAGGCGCTTTTTGCACATGGCCATCGGCCGCTTGCGACCAAGTGAAGATGCTCAGATGCCAGGATGACGACTCCACCATCTGGAGGTCCATCCTTAGATTTCGACTGTTTTCACACACTAGCAACACATCCTGTAGAATTCTTCCTGTTACGTTTTGTCTGCACAATTGGAATGAATTTCAGGAAACAAAAAGTCATACTGAAAAATGCGACTTTTGAGCCGCCTGGCCTCCAAAATGGCAACTTAGGCGTTCTGTTTTGGCGACTGGCAGCCATTTGGCGCCTAGCTTATACAGTGGTACCTCGGGTTAAGTACTTAATTCGTTCCGGAGGTCCATTCTTAACCTGAAACTGTTCTTAACCTGAAGCACCACTTTAGCTAATGGGGCCTCCTGCTGCTGCTGCTGCCGTGACGCCGGAGCACGATTTCTGTTCTCATCCTGAAGTAATATTTCTCAGTTAGCGGAGTCTGTAACCTGAAGCGTATGTAACCTGAAGCGTATGTAACCCGAGGTACCACTGTATATGTAGAGTTTCTAACACTGCTTATGATGATAGAAATATACTATTTTCAAGTGTGGCAGTTGCACTTAGTTGCTGCAGATAATAACTTATCCTCCTATCCTCCACATATTGGTTTAAACCTCTCCTAAACACATGTGAACATGACCATATCCCATGACAGTGAGCTTGACAAATGCATGTTTTGAGAAATTCTTCCCTTTTGTCCTTGGTGTGAAATACTGCAGTTCATTGGGTAACCGTGAGCTCTATCATGAGAGAGGATTCTCCCTGCCTGTTTCCTCGGTGCTATTCAAAATTTCACACATCTCCCCCCCACCACCCATAAGAAAACCTAAAAAACCTTAAAAATGACCAAAACACTTTTCAACTTTCCTTTTCAAGTTTTCTTTCTTTCTCAGACAGGGTGATCAGAGACAACATTGGAAAATACAACCTTAATAATAATAATAATAATTTATTTATATGGCGCCCAACTGACTGGTTTTCCCCAGCCACTCTGGGCAGTTTCCAACAAATTAAAACACAATACAACATCAAACATTAGGAACTTACTCAAAAGGAAGCCCCGCTCATCTCAATGAGACTAAAGCATTATCTACATTTCCGCCTGTGGTGTGTCGTCCTTTGCTCCTTTCCAAGGGAAAACTTGCTCGTTAGTGATAAAGGTAAAGGGACCCCTGACCATTAGGTCCAGTGGTGACCGACTTTGGGGTTGCGACACTCATCTCGCTTTACTGGCCGAGGGAGCTGGCGTACAGCTTCCGGGTCATGTGGCCAGCATGACTAAGCCGCTTCTGGCGACCCAGAGCTGCACACGGAAATGCCGTTTACCTTCCCGCTGGAGCGGTACCTATTTATCTACTTGCACTTTGATGTGCTTTCAAACTGCTAGGTTGGCAGGAGCAGGGACCGAGCAACGGGAGCTCACCCTGTCGCGGGAATTCGAACTGCCAACCTTCTGATCAGCAAGTCCTAGGCTCTGTGGTTTAACACACAGCGCCACCCGTGTCCCTTCTTTAGTGATAGTTTGGAACAAATGGCAATTGGTAGTGGTGGCAGGAGCCCGAGTTGCCATTTGCTCTGCTTGAGCGCTAAAAGAGCATTTTTCCCTGGGGTGGAAGCAACAGGACAAGAATCACTGCCCACACTCCCAGGCAAACGTGTATGCAGTTTCAATTTAAGGCTTAATTTGGCATGTTTTATCTGGATTGAGTTCAACAACGATGCAAACTTTTTAAAAAGCAAAGTGAAACCCTGTAGGGAAAGGATTGTGTTTTTTAGGGATGAAAGATGTCTGGTTTTCAACGTTGTGATACATCGGCAGCTAAAAATTGCAATATACCAATATATCATGATGTTTGAAATAAGGATGTGTAACTATGTAGAGGCGAACTGGGTGATGTTCTGGCAATTGCTGCTTCTTTAGGGGGTCCAAAACCTGATACATTTTTACTTGCCTTTAAAACACTATTACAATTGTTACTTTATAGTACGCAGCAACAGGGGCAGCAGGAATCAAGAGAAAAGCGATGGCTGGCTTCATGGTTTTTCCCATACCACAATTTTTTCATAGCACAAACACACATATCGTGATTTGCGATATATTGCCATGCCAAATATTATGAAACTGTTGCTACGATGTGGCATTCAGACTGATTTTTGGATGGTGTATTGATACATCACCCAGCCCAAGTGTCCAAAAATTGCTCTCTTTGCTTGCTTATTTATTTTCTCTACTGCTTAATATATTAAAAATACCTCTAAGCGGTATACAAAACAACCCCAAGAAGAAACAACACACAACTTAAGCAAAACATTACAAAAACACACAGTTGCATAGAAACATGTCACATTAATACAAGGCGACTAACATATGCAAATCAACGGCTCATTTTCTTTCAGAAACACCCTCCCTCTTAATCTCCCAGGTTCTCACTCAGAGTCCATGCAAACTCTCGGCTCGCCCACAAAAGTCTTGCAACAGCAAGAGTTTCTGGAAACAAAAGGCATCACCCTAATCTCTCACTCTAGACTTGCATTTTACGGACAGGTGCAAGGTGCGTGGCTCTTCCTTCAGGCTGCCCACTCAGGTGTCCCTTTAAAGGTGCAGTCTCCAAAACCAGTTCCAGGTACAGCAGGTTTGTTGGGTTTCCCGGGGGGGGGGGGGAGTTCAAAGGATGGGGAAAGGCCCCCCCAGCTCTTTCTTCACCCTCTCCTTCTCTTCTAGCTGCTTCTGAATTGAGTTATGTGCGAAGCCTCCCCTCCTGCCCTATGGCTACATTTGGGTTTAGGAAGCGCAGTGAAAATCTGGGGACGGTACAGTGGTACCTGTAGTTGCATTCCTCTTTTGTTACGGATTTTCAGCTTATGAACGTGGCAAACCCGGAAGTAAACACCCGGAAGTTCACTACCCGCAGAAGGATTCCTTGCACATGCGCAAAAGTGATCTGTGCACTTCGCGCATGCGCAAAAGCGCTTGATTGCACTGTGCACATGCGCGGAAGAGGCACTCTAGTTGTGGACTTTTCGGGGTGCGAACGACACCCTGAAACGGATTAAGTCCGCAACTAGAGGTACCACCGTATCTGCTTGCCTTTGGCAAATGACTCTTTGTGAGCCAGAGTTTGGCTTTCTGGCTTGTGCAATTTCTGTCCCAAAGTTTTAATGCCTACTGATGTTGATACCACTCCTTCGCTTTTTGCTCTCTATATAAATACAGAATGAGACATGGAGGAAGCTATCCTCTCAAGCAATAGCTGACAAGTAGGTCTTATGCAACCAGGCAACCCCGGTTCGGCTAGATTACATTGCTGAATTTGCACATTTTAGATGTGAGTGCTTAACTATTACCAATCGGAAGCTGCGGAACCTCCGGCGGACATTCGGGTTCCAAAGAACGTTTGCAAACTGGAACCCTCACTTCCGGGTTTGCAGCATTCGGGAGCCAAAAGGTTCGACTTGCAAGGCATTCGACTTCCGAGGTACGACTGTATTCTTACTTCCATACCAGAAACATTGCCACTACTATGTAAATTTCTGTTAATTAAAACACCCACAGTAATATTTCAGTTGTGAAATAAACTAGCAAAGGCCAGTTTCTTTTGTAATCAGCAGGCATATTTTCATCTGACTTCTCCCTGAACCTTCCCAGTTTCTAACAATATACAGTCATATCTCTTCTTGCGAACACTTCATGTTGCGTTTTTTCGAGTTAAGAATGCGGCATACCTGGAAGTGTTTACTACTGGGTTTCGCTGCACATGCAGAAGCGTGTGCACCCCGGAATGGATCGTGTCCACAGCCAGAGGTACCACTGTATTGTTGAAATACTTGGCAGAGTGTTGCTTAGTTTTTCAGTGGAGCTAAAGGATTTGGGTATATCAGGAAGGGGGCTGGCAGTCTTTTTTCTGCATGCACAAGTCTAAACATACAGATACTCTACACTTTGAATTAGATAAAGGTCGGCTCTGTTTATATTGGCTGGGAAAGAGCCTAGTGCTTCCCAGAAAAAAAAAACCAAAACCAACAACCCACAGAGGTGCAGCACTGCTTATTTCTCAGCCATTCAGATTAATTCAGTACCTCCTTTCATCGTAAAATGTGTTTGTCCCTTCCTTTTAAACCTGGCTTGCTTGCTGGTACAGCTGGTGGCAGTAAGCAGCTTGAATGAACTAGGGAGACAGAAAGGATGTATCCCTGAAAACTGCTAGTTGCTCTCACCCCAAAAAACTTTTTGCTCCAAGGTGGTTTTCTGGGGGAAGTTGGATAAACAAGCTGTTCTTACTGGATTAAAATCTGAAAGCCCAAACGGGAGAAATTGAGTAACAGGCAGGGTGAGATATATATATATATATATATATATATATATATATATATATATATATATATATATATTAGATTTGATTTTTTAAAAATTTAAATCTGATTTTTAAAATAAAATGCTCTTGGAGCTAAAACCTTTCCAATGGTAGTTTTCTATTTAAGTTACATTATAGTTCAAAGGCTTTTCATCAGGAAATAAGGATTTGTTTAAAGTTTTTCATGTGTGCTAAAACTCAGTCCTAAATTTGTTTATTTTTTTTAAATCGTTCTACCACATCGGTTAACAAACGTGGATACATTGCTATAATGTTATTGTTTTAGTTAAATAAATTGTTGAAATGGTTATTAAAGAAATGATTTCCCCCCCTTCCAATAAAGTACAGCGGAAAAGCTGTCCAAATATAAACAATAATTTCATAATTATCTGCCTATGTATTTCTGATAGTATAACCAAATCAGTAATTTTTGCTATAACTGTAAAAACTACTCTGAAAAATTTATTATTCCAAAAATGAAACCTTTGTCTGGTTGTAGCTGTTAAGAGGATGCCAGCAAGGTTGAACCTTTCTGTAAAACAATTGATTTAAATCAAGTCTTACTGACCAGTAATTTAAATCGTGATTTAAATTGATTTGGTATAAATCAAATCCACCCTGGTAACGGGTAATTTTCCTCTTCACCAGCCCTCTTAGTTCATATCTGGGCCAAGCTTGACGAGATTCCCTGGCACCTCTGCTTACAATAGATGCACTGATTAGGTATAGGTTAGCTTTGCTATTTAACACGACCTAGTAATAAATTACCTTTTTGCAAATTGAAAATCAGTTTAGCGATACTGCAATACGTATGTTCGGCTTTGCTTTCAACAAGCGACCGCGCAGTAAAAACAACAACACGAGTAGGACTGTATCCCGTTCTGAGTTCATGATTTGCATTTTTCTTTTAAATTCTGTCTCGAGTTTCCCTTTCTGCAATGTAGCAGGTAATACGCCCTGGCCTTTAGGCCACAGGAAATTGCATCACTGTCCTCCAGCTGTTGCCTGGCGGGAACCGGCCGCCTATAATTCCTCCAGTCACGGCACTGGTGATGCCACGAAACTCTGAGAACGTGTAAAAACAAGAACACCTTGCTGTGTAAAAACAAGAACAACTTGCTGTGAAAATTCACCACGTTGTGGTGTGATAGCCGCCACAAAGCCAGACCCCTTCCTCCCAGAGAAATTGTACGTTGCACTGATGGTTTAGGATTTTATTATCATTTAATTGATCTAAGGCTTCCCATTTCATTGGCGCAAGGTGAGAGCTAGCCTTATAATCTAATAATAATAATTTATTATTTATACCCCGCCCATCTGACTGGGTCTCCCCAGCCACTCTGGGCATCTTCCAACCAAGTATCAAAAACAGTACAGTGGCAGACATTAAAAACTTCCCTAAACAGGGCTGCCTTCAGGTGTCTTTTAAAAGTAAAATAGTTTTTTATTGCCTTGACATCTGGTGGGAGGGCGTTCCACCGGGCAGGCGCCACTACCGAGAAGGCCCTCTGCCTGGTTCCCTCTAACTTGGCTTCTCGCACTGAGGGAATCGCCAGAAGGACCTCCGTGTCCGGGCAGAACGATGGAGGTGGAGATGCTCCTTCAGGTCTACTGGACCGAGGCCATTTAGGGCTTTCAAGGTCAGCACCAACACTTTGAATTGTGCTCGGAAACATACTGGGAGCCAATGAAGATCTTTCAGGACCGGTGTTATATGGTCTTGGCGGCTGCTCCCAGTCACCAGTCTAGCTGCCGCATTCTGAATTAATTGCAGTTTCCGAGTCACCTTCAAAGGTAGCCCCACGTACAGTGCGTTGCAGTAGTCCAAGCGGGAGATAACTAGAGCATGCACCACTCTGGCGAGACAGTCTGCGGGCAGGCAGGGTATCAGCCTGCCTACCAGGTGGAGCTGGTAAACAGATGCCCTGGACACAGAATTAACCTGCCTTGGGAAGAGCAGTGGCTCTTTCGCACCTCTCTTGCGCCATATTGGAGTAGCAGCCATCGCATTACGTTGGCAAGATGCCTCACTATAACATGCTGTATATTGGAGTGTTTCCAAGGCAAGTGCAGTAGCCGGAGAGCCTTTCTGAAAACCCTTCTTTGCGGTTGACCTTATCAGAATGGTTTTGAAGGTCTCTTTGCTTTTTCCCCAGTAGTGAGTGCTTTCCCCCTCTCCCTGAATTGCAGAGAACTGGGGAGAGCAGATGGGTGTATCTTCCTCAGTGCTGGAATCAACACAGGACTTAGGCAGGGGGTCTAATTCGCATGGAAAGCTAACCGCATGGGCCTGAAATATTACTTCAGGATGAGAACAGAAATCGTGCTCTGGCGTCACGGCAGCAGCAGCAGGAGGCCCCATTAGCTAAAGTGGTGCTACAGGTTAAGAACAGTTTCAGGTTAAGAACAGACCTCCGGAATGAATTAAGTACTTAACCCGAGGCACCACTGTACTGGCTGTAATGGCAGTTGATGAGAAGCAATGGAAAAAGGTAAAAGTAGAAAACGGGGAACGCGTATGACAACTGCTTGGGGTTTTTGGTTTGTCTATTTGGGAGCTTGTCTGTGCGTCTCAACATGGCTTTTGTGCAGCGTTCGAAATTCACCAGGTGCGTTTTGTGACCAAGTGAAGATGCCCGGGTACCAGAATGGCCCCAGACATCTCTACCACCTGGAGGTGCATGCCTGGAGATCCTTGGCTCTGAACTGTTTTCACACACTAATACCGCGCATCTGCTAGAATTCCATCCATCCTATTTTATCTGTACAGTCCAAACGGATTTCAGGTACCAAAAACTTTCGAGCTGCCTGGCCCACAAATGGCAGCTAGGTATTCACATTTTGGTGGCCGTAACCCTGGTTTAAGGAGCCATTTGGCACCTAGCTTATATATCTGAGTTTCCAACACCGCTTTTGTGGTTGACGCAGTGCAGGTGTGAGCATAAGCAGTGAATGGTGTGGCGCTATAGGAGAGAGTTGTGCTGCCGCAGTTGTTAGCGTTTGTGCTTTTGTTGATAAAAGCTGAACTTGGTAATAAGGAAGTTCATTTTGACTTCGGTTTTATGATATGTACTTGTGTTTGTTTCTGTTGTGTCAATGCACTCTTTTTATTTTCTTTGACGGTTGCATGAAAAAAAGTCAAACTTTTGAAACAACCCCCAGTCAAATATTGTGTATGTCGGTAGTGTGGAATGAGCTCTGGCTTGATTCGATCCTGATAGAAATAAAATTTGCTTCCTTGAAAGGATAAAAGTGGAAGTCCTTGAAAGATGACCTTCTTTGCCCATCTATTCAACCTGCCACTTGAATGTTCAAGTGGATTGTGGAACCCCAATGGGTTGTGCATCCAGAAGGCACCTGTCAACACAAACCAGCTCACAATATGCAAGACCCTTTGGGGTTGGGAGCAAATATTTGGCATCCTTTGTGTGTGTGGGGGGGGGGGGGTGACACACCAAAGTAGGTAAAATTGAGAACTGTGGTAATGGACATAAAGCATAATTGCAGGCTGAGTAATTACTTTGCGGGACTGTTTGAGCAGGTTACCCCAAGGCGGCAATTCGAAGATAATCACATTTTATTCTATAAGTACTAGTGAACCGAGAGCTCCTTTCTGCCTCCTCCTTCCACCTGGGATTAATGTGATTAGGCTTGAATCCAATTGGTGCCTTAAAATGTGGCTGAACAGTAGGCTTATCAGCAGCTACCTAAACCCATCTACATCACTTCATCTGATTTCCCATCTATAAAATGGGACTAAGGTTTTTTCTTTTCTTTTTTGAACAGATAAGGATTGTAAAGCTCTGGCACCTAGAGCTTCAGATGGTTGTTTTCAGAGTACTTTATAATCAGTGCCGGATTTCCGTATAAGCTAAACAAGCTATAGCTTAGGGCCCCGCTCTCTTGGGGGCCCCCAAAAAAATTAAAGGAAAAAAACTGGATGTACATTTCCAAACTATAAGATAAAAAATAAACCTACATACAACAATAGTGTTTTGTGTTGTGTAGGTTCCTAGGATGTAAGTCATGGACCCGGTCTGCTAGCCTGCTCCCTAAAGTATCACTGGCTTGCTCATTTCTTTGTATAGGGTGCCTACATTCTGCATGTGCAAATGGCTTGAGATACCTATTAGGTCCATAAATTACCATATAGCATATATCCAACACAAAAAACAGTGACAATTTGTTGTTGACAAAGGACAGCTGGACATATCAAGGGCCCCATTACCTTCAGTAGCTTATGGCCTCATCAAACCTAAATCTGGCCCTGTTTTAACAGGTGCAGTGTTGCCCAGTGGCCTCATTCATCTTTCCGTGAGATTGTTTCTGGTACGTGGGACAGGCAAAAACTGCTGAGATGAACCCTTTAGTTACAGGAAAGTTTTGGGCTCTTGTTTTCTGGCATGTTTATAAATGTCTGTATTACAAACAATTAATTAGTAACTGTTCACCATTCTAGTTTGCTCTGCCTTTTTTTTTTAATTAAAAAGCTGTCAACTTCAAATGTTAATTCACCAAAGTAGCTTCTCTTCAGTGGCTTTTGTTAGTGAGAAAGAAAAGTGATTTTCTAGTTGAAACTGTTTAGCTTGGATCAAAAGGGCAACTGCAGAGATGCTATTAATCTCTCCCTGCTGTATTCTTGGAACGCTTTCATGAAAGTTCTGCGTTCCGAAGTTCCAACCATGAAACAAAACTTGGGTCATCTATGCAGGGCAACTATGGAAGTTAAATAATACCTACTCGCCTGATCTCATCCGTGCAATACTTTTTTTTTCTGTTAGGGTCAGCTAAAATGTCACTAAATAGCAGGCAAGCATTTTGAGCCCAGAACTCTTCAGGCTAGATAAGCAGGGGGGATATATTATTATTATTCCAATTAATATTATTAAATATTGTTTTACTCCTGAAGGCTTTATTCCACAAGTCAATACATGGTATAAACATAGATCAAGTTACCATTTACACACCTCAATAAGGTACATGGCTAGGAACAAGCTAACACAGAAATTCATCAGGTGTAGCTCCTGTTAGCTGTAGCTCCATGATAAACTGTACCTGTTGAGTTCATGGATGCAGACCTCAGTGTCTGGGCTGAAAAATGGGGGTGGAGATGCTCCTTCAGATATACAGGGCCAAAGCCGTTATAGGGCTTTGAAGGTCAACACCAAGACTTTGAATTGTGTTGACTTCACACCCAAATCTAGTTTATTTTCCTTAATCATATATTGACACGATGCATCCTTGTTTTTAGCAACTAGTCTAGATGCTACAGGTGACAAGGAGTTTCATGCAAGCAGGTTACTAGGCTGGCAAATGAGGGAAGGGTTTTCTGTAGGCCCCTTAGGCCACCATGAGACAATTCTCATGATCCCTTGTCGGGCTGGCATTTCTGAAAATGGCTCCCCCCATGTGGTGATGGGCCTGTAAATAATACAGCAACATAGTGGCATGGATATAGAGATAAGTGATGTCTTAACTGGCAAGTCAGATGGAAGCCAGTTCTTGTTCCCTTAAAATTGCTATGCAGAATTGGCAGTAGGTTGCATTTATGGAGCAGGCAGTATTGCTTTTCTTAATGTTTATAGGCCTGATTTAAGTATTCAGTTGAGGAGCTGCACTGAACTAAGACTTCTGGGGGTTTATTTCATCGTCAGAGCCAGTGTTGTACCTGTTTGTTGTTTGGTAGAAACAAAACGGTCCTAATTAGGTAGGTGTTTGGAAGCAAACATTCATCTCTACAAGGCAGTTGTCAAAACATTTTGGTTGACCTACCTAGCCAGTACCCAGGATTGAGTTCTAGACTGGGGTTATTAAGCTGTTAAGCGAAATGTACAAAGCAAATGTAGGAATGTGAAGCCTTTCCAATGTAAGATTTTTACTGTTTGCTTTCTTGCTTATATTGTGCCAACTGTTTTCTTTCGTTCATTGAAACAAAGCCGTGGCTCTGGGGAAGAAGAGAAGTTTAAAAGTTGCAGGAACGATGCTTAACACCTATAGAACTCATACAATAAATTGGGTGGGTTTTTCTGCCAGGAGGGGGGCTCTTATGTATTATACCACATTGCCATGCCATCTCAATTATCCATAAATATTGGACTACTTTGGCAAGCATAGTATACTCTGTTGGCGGCGTTCGAAATTAGCTAGGAGCCAGGCTCATTTTGCACCTAGCTGTCGGCCACTTGCGACCAAGTGAAGATGCGCGGGTTCCAGGATGGTGCCCGACATCTCCACCATCTGCAGTCGCATGCCTGGGGATCCTTGGGTCTTGACTGTTCTCACACACTAGCAGCACATCCTGTGGAATTTTATCTGCTAAATGTTACCTGCACAATCGGAATGAATTTCAGGCAGAAAAAAGTCATATTGGGGGAAAAGAGTTACCTTGTAAAGCTGGCCATTTTTCAACAGTGCAAGTGGTAATATAAGTGGATGCTAACTTTTTAGGAGGGAGATGCTTAAATTTCACTGCAAAGAGCTGCACTGCATGTTAAGAACTTGAGTCTCTGCAGAGATGACAAATTCATAATTGTGTACTGGGAGGAATTGTTCCTGACAATGTTCTGACAAAAGTGAAGTGTCCTTGGGTTGCTTTGGCTTGTTTGCTCGGATCCGATGTGTTTCTTTATTGTGGCTTAGAGCAGAATAATGATGTTACAAGAATTAATTGGTCTCGCAGTGCACTTTGTAGTACACAGGCCAGCCATGTATTGGTGCCACATTCCCTCTTTATAGAGAGACCCGGCTTCTCAAGTCTTGGGCTGTTAAAGATAAGGTTTGGATTAAAGGAGATGCTAACATGTGAGTGGGAGGAATGCTCAGTGGATTCACTGAAGAATGACCCATCTGGTAGGGTTGTTGGACATAGTATAATTTATTAAGAAGTACACGCAGGTGGTGCTATGGTCTAAACCACTGAGCCTCTTGGGCTTGCCAATCAGAAGGTCGGCGGTTCAAATCCCCACAATGGAGTGAGCTCTGTGCTCTGTCCCAGTTCCTGCCAACCTAGCAGTTCGAAAGCACGCCCAAAAAAGTGCAAGTAGATAAATAGGTACCGCTCTGGCGGGAAGGTAAACGGCGTTTCCGTGCGCTGCTCTGGTTTCTCCAGAAGCGGCTTAGTCATGCTGTCCACATGGCCCGAAAAACTGTCTGCGGACAAATGTCAGCTCCCTCGGCCAGTAAAGCGAGATGAGCACCGCAACCCCGGAGTCATTCGCGACTGGACTTAACTGTCAGGGGTCCTTTACCTTTTTTTTTACATGTGTTTAGGATGTTCAAGCTCTTTGGGGAATGAATGAATGAAATATGCATACATTGGTACCTCGGTTCTCGAACGAAATCTGTTCCGGAAACCCGTTCGGGTTCCAAAACGATTGAAAACTGAGGTGCGGCTTCCCATTGGTTGCAAGAGCTTCTTGCACTCACTGGAAGCCGCATCACACATTCGGTTTCTAAAAAAAAGTTTGAAAACGGAAGCATTTACTTCTGGGTTTTGGGCGGTCGAGAACCGAAACATAGGACAACGGAAGCGTTCGAGAACCAAGGTACCACTGTACTCAGGTTTTTTTTCCTGCCAGAACTCAGATCCGGCACCTCTCAGGTGGGCGCCATTGCCATTATAAGAGAACAAGGGAGGCGTTCGTGATGAGTTCTGGCACCTCTTTCCTAGAAAAAATAGCAGTGCACATGCTGTTCAGTGTTTTGCCCAGTGGTGTCTCATTGCTCCCTTGCTAGTCTTGAAAACTTGAGTTCTATAGTAAAACAGCTGAGATAAGTGCATTCCTTAAACCTTACCTCTCCCTTCCCCCTAGTCTCAATTTCATTTCATTTTTCAATTCACTTTTAATCTGTAGACTGCTTTTCTATATCACTACATATACACACACGGCACTTTACAGCAACAAACTAGACAATAAGGAACACACACCTAATAGTAATCTGATCCAATACAAAAAGTCATAATAAAGCATAACTTTAAAAATGAACAACGTATATCAAATAAAGTAATAATAATCTGTTAGAATATACACAATAAAATTGACTCTCGAAACATCAGCAAATAATAATTAAACAGAAATTTACTCTTAACGATTACAATAAATTGTTGTAAAGTTAACAACCCAGCTATCCTGATGTAATGAAATACTTCAGGGTCAAGCTTCCAGCTGTAGAGGTAAAATATGTGCCGTATATTAGGAAATAGCATAGGGTTTCCATCTTTCCCTATAGTGTTTCGTTATAAACTTGGTAACTTCCATAGAAAGTGTCATTGGTTACAGCTTTTTGCATTAAGCTTTATTGTCTCGTGGCCTGTTAATTATGGGGTGACTTTCTTTGGGGCTGTTGTGTAAATTTGCCCTGAATAATCAATTCCTCCAGACCTGACTTCTTGCTCTGGAAACAAGCTAAAGTAAAGCAATGTGTGGGCTCTCCGGGGAAACCTTTATGCAAATCAGACCAATTTGCATAAAGTGATTTCCATGAGATAATGTTCAGTTTTGCATTGCAAAATATTCTGATGCCCTGGAGAAGGGTGATCTAGTAAACAAAGCCAAAAACTATGAAACTGCAAAGCTTGACTGATACCAATTGCATTCTTACCAATAAACTTAAAAAAGTGCTTAAACAAAACACTAGAAAAAAATTCACCCCACGTCTCTACTGGAAAAATGCCTAATATTGCTTGGGTTTTGTGTCCTATCACATGACAAAGTCATTTTCTTTAACTGGTGCTTGTTGTATGAATGACTCAAAGCTTATGGGACTGCAACTTGCATTCATTATATCTGAGGCCATATGCTTCTAAAAAGTACAATAATGTGGAAGGCTTGTGTCTGTCTTCTAAAAGTCAGATAGCTGTTTATTTCCTTGACTTCTGACGGGAGGCCGTTCCACAGGGCGAGCGCCACTACCGAGAAGGCCCTCTGCCTGATTCCCTGCCTTCTTCCTTTATGCAGAAGCCCAACTCTGGGATTGTTGTAGAACTAGCATAAGAATTGCATCTCTGTCCTCCCTCACCTTGAGTCATAGAATCATAGAATCATAGAGTTGGAAGAGACCACAAGGGCCATCGAGTCCAACCCCCTGCCAAGCAGGAAACACCATCAGAGCACTCCTGACATATGGTTGTCAAGCCTCTGCTTAAAGACCTCCAAAGAAGGAGACTCCACCACACTCCTTGGCAGCAAATTCCACTGTCAAACAGCTCTTACTGTCAGGAAGTCTTGAGCCTGCAAGTTGCGCACAGTTAACATGTGCACATTCAGATTCACATGCTTGGCAATTAAAAATAAATAAATCAAAAAGAGTGGATATCCAGGGAATTTTTTTTCTGGCAAGGCCCTCCACCCTTCCATTGAACCCAATGTGTTTTGACTATATGCGATTTTAGCTTTAGGCATGATTCCCAGAACAATAACCCCCTGCATAAGTTTACTGTGCCTTGGCATGCTAGAGTAATATTCGGTTATCATTTGACAGCTGCAAGGGTTGGCAATCATTTTTTCTCCCTTAGGTGGGTTATCAGTACAGTGGCACCTTGGTTCTCAAACTTAATCCGTTCCGGAAGTCCGTTCCAAAAACAAAGCGTTCCAAAACCAAGGCGTGCTTTCCCATAGAAAGTAATATCTTAATCCGTTCCAGGCTTTTAAAAACAACCCCTAAAACAGCAATTTAACATGAATTTTACTATCTAATGAGACCAATGAGCCATAAAATGAAAGCAATAAACAATATACTACAATCAATCAATCAATCAATCAGCTGAACTGGGTTCCACACAGTCATAAAAAAAACAAAACAAAAAAGAGCTGCTGAAACAAAAACTCAAAATAAATAGCAAAACCAGACAGACCTCAGCATAACACTCAAAACGGAAGTGTGGCACTCAAATCGGAAGCATAACACTCAAAACGTTCGGCTTCTGAAAAAAGTTAGCAAACCGGAACACTTGCTTCCGGGTTTGTAGTGTTTGGGTTCCAAGTTGTTTGAGTTCCAAGTTTTTTGAGAACTAAGGTACCACTGTATTTGTTTCCATAGTTCTCTCCAACCCCATCTCTCAATAATCAGGGGAACCTCATGTCGACTTTATATCCTCTTCTGCTTGTTGGGATCCTTTCTAAGAAACGTGGGCCCACCTGTAGCCTTATCTGTTTGTGAGACAACTACAGGCTTGATGTCTGTCCCCACTGTTGTGCATATCTTTTGAAAAACTAGCATTATTCATCTTCTGGACCCCAAGTTTAATTTAGCACTTTGCAGCAATTGCATTCAGAACAGCGCTTGGAATTCCCCAGGCGCATTTTGCATCCTGCAGAATTCTATCCCTAATATTTTATCTGCACAATCAGAATGAATTTCAGGAACCTAAAAGTATTGGGGGAAACAGGACTTTCGAGGTGTCTGGCCCCAAAATGGCAACTAAGCATTCTGTTTTGGCGACTGTAACCCTGGTTTAAGGAGCCATTTGGCACCTAGCTTATATCTGAGTTTCTCACACTGAGGGTCTAGTGAGCAGGTGTGAAAGGTTTCCAAGTAAAGCTTTTTGAAATTCAGACAGAATCAAGGTCTTCAGCAGGCCCTGTGATCTGCTGAGAATACAAACCCTTGCAAGCAACTTAGTACTTCTGCAGTGTTGTTGTTTAGTCGTTTAGTGGTGTCCGACTCTTTGTGACCCCATGGACCAGAGCACGCCAGGCACTCCTGTCCTCCACTGCCTCCCGCAGTTCGGTCAAACTCATGCTGGTAGCTTCGAGAACACTGTCCAACCATCTTGTCCTCTGTCGTCCCCTTCTCCTTGTGCCCTCCATCTTTCCCAACACCAGGGTCTTTTCCAGGGAGTCTTCTCTTCTCATGAGGTGGCCAAAGTATTGGAGCCTCAGCTTTAGGATCTGTCCTTCCAGTGAGCACTCAGGAGGGCTGATTTCCTTCAGAAAGATAGGTTTGATCTTTTCGCAGTCCATGGGACTCTCAAGAGTCTCCTCCAGCACCATAATTCAAAAGCATCAATTCTTCGGCGATCAGCCTTCTTTATGGTCCAGCTCTCACTTCCATGCATCACTACTGGGAAAACCAAAGCTTTAACTAGTATTGTACTTAATCATCAAAGGACCCAAACTGCCTTTCATCATCTCTTCCAATTGGTGATGTTAAGGCACAGCAACTACAACCAAAAATTTCAGGTGCCTTTTTGCCTGGGCTCCTCAAAGCGGAGCATTTCCCACTTAACAGCCAATATTGCAGAAGGCATAAAAGATTAGTTGCAGGTGTGAGGGTATTTGATGGCAAGCTTTGGACTCGAGTGGCGGTTAGGCATTGGTTGATCTTATGATGGGGGAGGGAAGGTGCGGCCATCACCTGCCCCTCTAACCTTAAGGGTATTCTGTTAAAGGAATCTGGGTGTGTGGATCTTGTCTGAAGCTCGGGGCAGGGCTAGGGCCATGCCACGACCCCATCAGGAACCCGGGGGGAGCTCGAGTTGGTTTGCAGCGACGGGGCTCCCCCTACCAGTGGTTGACCCTTACTGGCCTCCCTGCATGACGGGCAGGAGTCAGATATAGTCGGGTCAATTCCAGTGCCTAAGCCAATACCGCTCACCTTCTGAAACCAATAAAGTTGTGGCCTAAATTTGCCCAATAACCATTGACCTAATATCCGTGTCCTTGCGTCTTACTCATCAACGAGGGGGTGGCTTCAGGGTCTTGACACGCAACCAAAAATTGCAGGTGCCTTTTTGCCTGGGCTCCTCAAAGTGGAGCATTTTCCACTTAAGTTTGAACACTGGTGCATCTCACAACTGCTGAAAGCGGTATTTTGCATAACGCTGTGAGATTGCCAGCTTTGTGGACCGTATTCTTCATTGATGAGCAATAACACTAGTCAAACGTTCAGTTGCTGACTCTCCATCTTCAGCCTTCTAAGATGCTTCTCTGACAGGCTCCGCTGGTGGTGTCTTGATTGGCTGGCATCTCCTTCCTTTCCTTCTGTTCACACTTCCCCGCAAAGGTGCCCTTCGTTGCCCATCTGGTTATGTTTGTGCTCGGAAAGACAATGTCTCCAAACATTGCTGTTGTGTGTTCTGCAGTGCTAGAGGAAGAGGGCACTCCAGACTTGAGAGCTTTGTCATCTGAGAAAAGAACAACATGCTAGGCTCAAAGAAGAGGCATTTTGATGGAAGTGAAATGCTCAAAGCCATTCTCGAAAGCTGGCCTGTGAATGATAACCAAGATGTCCCGATTTTATTTATTATTGATTGATTGATCGACATAGGACAACTCAAATATCAGTGACCCCTGAATGATGATCAGGGACGGACCAAGACATTTTGACACCTGAAGCGAACCACAAAATGGCCTCCCTCTCCCTGCCGGGGAAGAAGGGGCGAATAAAGATTACGTTGGGAACAAGGGGGTAGTAAAGATCTACACTGGATTCTGCTGCCCCTGTGCATCCTACTGCCTGAGGTGGCTGCCTCACCGTGCCTCATGGTTGGGCCGCCCCGGTGAACATAAGGAAAACAGCCTAACAAAATAACAGAATGCAAACCCAAAAAAGGAATAGGCAAGGCAATGTAATGGAACATAACTTAAGAGCATCTTCGCCATCATCTTTCATTTTGGTGACAGATGAAGATGTACCTTTTTACTCAGGATTTTGGGGAAGGGGTGAGGTATATTGGAGATATATGCCGTATTTTTTGCTTTATAAGACTCACTTTTTCCCTCCTAAAAAGGGGAAGTGTATGTGCGTCTTATGGAGCGAATGCAGGCTGCGCAGCTATCACAGAAGCCAGAACAGCAAGAGGGATTGCTGCTTTCACTGCACAGCGATCCCTCTTGCTGTTCTGGCTTCTGAGATTCAGAATATATTTTTTTTCTTGTTTTCCTCCTCCAAAAACTAGGTGCGTCTTGTGGTCTGGTGCGTCTTATAGAGCGAAAAATACGGTATACGTTTTGATAGCAGCTGTTGCTGTTATTTGATTTTGTATTTTGGCTTCCTACTTTAGTTTTGCTTGCTTAAGTTTGATTCTGAAGTTGGTGTATATCTGCTGTGGGACCTCCGGGTGAAGGGCAGATGATAAGCACTTTTAATTAATAAACACATAGGCCCTCGAGATTGTGCTTGCACTTTAACTGACCGATGGACAGATACTAACATTTGTTAATCCCTGTTATTATTACTACTACTATTATTAATTGCCCACCCTTCATCCTAGTGCATGACAATGGTAAAACACAATATTAAAAACAGTTTAAAACAAATTAAATAAAAATAAATAAGAATATTACATATATAAATATATTATGTAAATGAAACCGTTACATTAAAAACATGAAAAATCTCCAAGGTTGCCTAGTGATGGGTGGATATGTCAATTTGGTTTTCTTGCTTCCTCATTTTTCTGCTCTTGAGTTGTTCATACTTACAGAACAGTTTTGCTTAAAAAAAAAAAATCCTCATGAGAACTTGTCAGCACTTTAGTGCATATTTCTCCTTATTTAAACATTTTTGTAGGCAATTTTGCTAAATGTGCACGTTTTCGCAAAGCAATCTACTCTAAGATAATGCAATTTTATCTTCGCTAACAGTATGCATTTTTGTACACGTTATTTGGATGGAAAACTTCATTGCAAAATTCAGGGAAGCGTGAATTTTGAAGGATGGCTGTGTTTTCATTTAGTGTATTGTTTTGGAAAGGGCATATTAGGTCGGGTTGCCTTTAAATGTCAACTGAATCAAATTTCACCCCCATCTCTATCTGTGGCAAGTAAGAATCACATTTCTTTCTTGGGTACCCAGACAGAAATGCTTTCCTGAAGATGTGGTGGTTCTCTTTTGAGGCTACAGAGGAGTCACTTGAAAATACAGGCTAGATTTTTTCTTCTTCTTAAAAAAGCTAAATGCTGTCTAATAAATCATTTTGTGGTTGTTGTGTTTCTATGGCAGCAGGTGTTGTGTGGTGTTCTGGGCCCAATTCAAAGTGCTGGCTTTGACCTATAAAGCCTTTAATGGCTCAGGAACGCAATACCTCGAGGACTGCCTCTTTCCATATGAACCTACCTGGACCCTGAGATCATCTTCTGAGGTCCTTCTTCCTGTGCCACCTACTTGTGCAGTCTGGAGGGTGGCAACATGAGAACGGGGCCTTCTCTGCAGTGGCTCCCCATTTGTGGAATGCTCCCTCCAGGGAGGTTCACCTGGTGCCTTCATTATGTATTTTTAGGCACCAGGCAAAAATGTTCTTCAACCAGGCTTTGGGCTGATGAATATCCTACAGCCTTTTACATGTGTCTGTGGGAAGGAGGGGTTATTGTTTTGGTTTAATTATTTCCTTGTGCTTTATCCTGTATTTTATTCTGTGAATCACCCGGAATGGATTAAGTTCGACAACCAAGGTACCACTATATCAATGCACTAGGGAGTCCGGGAGTCCGTTTCACTCCTGGAACGGTTCGAAAACAAAGGCATGGCTTCCGATTGGCTGCAGGAGCTTCCTGCATTCATCCGGAAACGGTGTCGGACGTTCGGGTTCTGAAAAACATTTGCAAAATGGAACACTCACTTCCAGGTTTGCGTCGTTCAGGAGCCAAAAAGTCCAAGTACCAAGGCATCTGACAACCAAGGTACAATTGTATTTTTGTGTGGCCAAGACAAAAAGTGGGGTGCTTAGCTTTTCCCTACCCAAGCTGAGGGACGCGGTTTGCGCTGTGGTCTAAACCCCATAGCCACTTGAACTTGCCAATTGGAAGGCCGGCAGTTTGAATCCCTGCAATGGGGTGAGCTCCCGTTGCTCTGTCCCAGCTCCTGCCAACCTAGCAGTTCGAAATCACACCAGTGCAAGTAGATAAATAGGTACCGCTGCGATGGGAAGGGAAATGGCGTTTCTGTGCGCTCTGGTTTCCGTCACGGTGTTCCATTGCTCCAGAAGTGGTTTAGTCCTGCTGGCCACATGACAAGGAAAGCTGTCTGTGCACGAATGCTGGCTCCCTCGGCCTGAAAGCAGAGATGAGCGCTGCACCCCATAGTCAAATCCAACTGGGCTTACCTGTCCAGGGGTCCTCTACCTTTACCTTACCCAAGCTGGTACCATATATGTAGCTCAGTGACTTTCCCCATGTGGGAAATGAGTTAACTATTGGCTTCTGGTCCAGCCAATATTTGGGAGGACAAAATACTTGCCTACAAAACCCCAGGCAGTCTTCCACAGGGAATGCTGTAGCAATTCCTTATATTGTATGAACTTCAAATCATGCTTGGGCCTCTCCACAGCCTTTGCTTGTCTTCTTCCTTGTCCATGGTTCTTGCCATGAGACTTCATGAACTCCTGAGATTAAGTATTTGTTTTGAAATGGACTCCAAATCTGTTGTTCGTCTCCTCCCCTCTCTCTGGTTATGCACTGTCTAGCAAAGGTAGAATGAATATATATATATATATATATATATATATATATATATATATATATATACTTTTTCCTGTAATGATGCATTTGCTTTCAATGCTTCAGGAGAGGCGCAATGTGTCGTGTCTGCTGCCTTCTGATAAGGAAGCTGCCACAGAAGAATGGCCTTGAGGAAGAGAGTTGGGGAAAGAGTTTGATCAGAATAGTGCACCGGGTTTGGGTTTTTTTAGCTTTGTCGTAGTCGATCTACCTCATAAGCCAAGGAAAATAATCTGATTTGAGCCTGGCTTGAATGTAAGAAAGGAGGATAGATGGACCAAAGAGTGCAAATAACTTTGCAGGTAGTATTTGACCCTGTTTACATCTATTGGATTTGCTACAGCCTGATCCAGTTAACATATTCTCCTAATGTGCCTTCTCTGTAGGATAAAAAAACCAAAAAACCCATTCGTTAGTAATGCCAAAGAGATCATTCTTTGAGGTGCCCTGAAATTGCTTTCTAAAGTGGGTTTAGGGTTGTTAAACACGCTGCTGTTTCTGTCCCTGCCTACTAAAACTGGATTAAGAAGCTGGGATGCCTTGCACTTAAGGAGAATGGTTATTTCTTTTCAATGTAGTAGTAGTAGTAATAATAATAATAATAATAATAATAATAATAATAATAATAATTGATAGGGATGAAAAATATCTTCCTGATATTTTTCCTTTGTGCAGAGCTTGCTCATCGTCCTTCTTAAATGGATTTCACCTAGTGTTTGCGCAGCGCTTCCAACTCTTTGTTTTATAAGGGAAGACGTAGCAAAATTGATAGGCCCCATTGCTGAGGTCTGCTCTCCATGACTTGACGGAACCAGCTGGTCATAGATTTGGCATTGTGCATTGCTGCCATGACCTATGGCTGCATCAGCACTGGTGGATTTCTGCTGGTCTAGCCGCACTTAAGTTTCATCTGGTCCTCCTTGGCTGGCATTTTCTTCAGAGAGTGCCCCCAACCCTCTGGAGCTGATTTTGAGTGGGGGGGGGCTGCAGAGAGGGAAGTTCTGTTAGCACACATCCCTTGCTGTTCTGGAATGGGAACATTGGATACCTTAGACCACAACAGCTGCCTAGCTTATTCTTCATGCTTCAGGCATTAGGGAAGAAAGTGTCTTGAGAAATACCATGAATCTCCTGTCTAAGGAGGAGCAAATCTGTCCGTTTCAGGTTTTCTTGGATTTCTCATATTTCCAATCTTAAATTCAGTTTGCTATATTTCCGTATCAATTTTCAAACTTTTCTTTTTAAAAAAAAAAATCCCCGTGGAAATAAATAAGCATTTTAGTGTGAATTTCTCCCAGTACGTGCAAATCCCGCTATCTGAACACTTGTTATCTGAAATCTGAGTTATCCATTACCAAAGAATTCTACCCAAACCTTGCTCCACAAGCAGCTGATTCAAATATCCAAACAGCTGGAATATGCCTACTTCTTTCCTTGTTTGTGTTTCGCTGGCCAGCCATTTCAGGCAGAAAACCATGGAGCGGGAGGGTGAGAGATCGGAGAAATCAGTTTTTCCTTTGTTCGGTTTTTGTTGATTGACTCTAGCAGTTTTGGGCAGAAACCATGGAGGGGAAGGAGAGATGATGGACAAATCACAGATTAGAAACGTCCCTGTAGGAAATAATGGATACAATTAACTTGTTATGCAAACTTTCTCCTAATAAACTTTCCTGAATGGGAATGCACTGTGTTTGGAAAGTGGAACCTTTTTGCATGCTATCTTCAATATGCATTTGTTTATGCATTTTTTAACATAGTACTTGGCCAGGTGAACACCTTGCAAAATTTGGTGATGTGTGAATTTTGAAAGTTGGCTGTGTTTTGGCTTGCGTATAGTTTCAAAAAGTCCAGATTAGGAGTTTATTTGCAGACTGAATCTAATTTCTTCCCCATCCCTACTTATGAGTACTACAACCATGTGGCTGAAAGATATCGAGTGATTTTAGCAGTTGGTAGAGCACGAGATTCTTATTATCGGGGTCATGGGTCTGAGCCCCACGTTGGGCAAAATATTCCTCCATTGCGGGGGGCTGGACTAGATGACTGCCGTGGCCCCTCCAGCTTGACAGTTCCATGATGCTATATGCCCCATTCATATCCTACTTACATTACGAACAGAGTCTCTTCAGTCATTCTAAACAGAGCTACCTGCTTCCTCCTTATAGTTTTGAACTGCCAGAAGGGGGATGATATGAACGCAGGAGTTCCACTTGGAGCATTTGATCTGAGTCCATGGAGACCTCTTTATTGCATTGTAATTGTGGGACTGTTCAGGGAGGCAGGAGAAGGATTGTTGTTGTTTAGTTGTTTAGTCATGTCTGACTCTTCGTGACCCCATGGACCAGAGCACGCCAGGTACTCCTGTCTTCCACTGCCTCCCGCAGTTTGGTCAAACTCATGTGCCCTCCATCTTTCCCAACATCAGGGTCTTTTCCAGGGAGTCTTCTCTTCTCATGAGGTGGCCAAAGTCTTGGAGCCTCAGCTTCAGGATCTGCCCTTCCAGTGAGCGCTCAGGGCTGATTTCCTTCAGAAAGATAGGTTTGATCTTCTTGCAGTCCATGGGACTCTCAAGAGTCTCATCCAGCACCATAATTCAAAAGCATCAATTCTTCGGCAATCAGCCTTCTTTATGAAGGATATATTGTCTATTAATATCCTTCCTAACTTGCGCTAGCAAGTTTTGACTTAACAGAGTTTTACATTCCCCTTTTAAATGCACAGCGGATAGCTGGTTGTAGGCTTGCGTAAGCCTCTCTCTACCATACAATTCACTATTGAATTGTATGTTCCTGGTAAGTTCCCTTATATCCCTCTTAAAAAGAATAAACATGCCGCAATCTTGTTTAAAGTATATAAAAGAAGTTCACTCATATCAGTTCGGATCCCTGAAGGCAGACTTAGTTACAGATATATACATGTGAGTCTATCCCATATGGGAATAATCCCAGTGTCCTCTGTTGGCTGAAAGCCAACAGGGTATTTCTAGTTAAAAAGCTGCTCCAGCGATGGAGGAAGTCAAAGAGAGAGTGTGTGCTGCATGCCTTGTCCTTTTGTTCCCTGCACAGGTAACGTCACGCCCACCTATAGTCATATGCAAAGGAAGGATTTCCCAGCCAGGAGGAAACAGGAAGTTTTCCACTGGCTGGACCAAACATTCCCCTGCATGTCCACTCTAGGAAAACAAGGAATGTTGTACTTGACTGCTCCATATCCCACAGTAATGACATACAACAAATTAACAAGTTTGTCATTGGGGCTTCGGTGTTGAGAGCATTTTGTAATGCTAACCTGTGGCCTACAGCCTTCACCAGACGCTGCAATATTATCTCCTGAACTCAGCACTGAGATGGTGCCCCGGGGGGGGGGGGATAAAATCCCTCTGCCTGCTTTTGTGATACATTTTTAACCTTCCTGTTTTAGTGCTTAGCACCACAGCACTGAGATTGGGAGATGAAGTCCCTTTCTTGCTCGTTTGAGAATGCAGTGGTACCTCTGGTTGCGAACGGGATCCCTTCCAGAGCCCCGTTCGCAACATGAGCAGAACGCAACCCGCGTCTGTGCGGGTCGCGATTCGCCGCTTCTGCGCGTGTGCGTGATGTCATTTTGCGCGTCTGCGCATGTGCGAGTGGCAAAACCCGGAAGTAATCCTTTCTGGTACTTCTGGGTCGCCGCGGGATGCAACCTGAAAACGTACAACCTGAAGCAAATGTAACGAGGTATGACTGTAGTCATGAAAAGCAATGTCTTCCCTTGCCCCAGTGCTGGAAAGGAGCCCTGACCCCGTCCTTGGGGAGGGGCAGTTGTGTGTATTTGTTGTGCATGTGTGTGCATATCTTGACCACACACTTACCCTGCCGCATGACTCTTCGAATAGCAGACCAGCTTCATAGCTGAGGAAGTCTTGCAACCCCTCTGCTGCAACACAGTAGAAGGATTGGGACCCTGCTATATTCAGTGGGGATTTGATAACTGTAACCAACAATACTTTCGCAGAAGCGTAATAAAAGGATTTAAGTGCTTCACTCTTGGGAGCTGACTGCACGCACGGTTTCTATTTAAAGTTGGGAATCTGTATTTTTAAGTGGAAGGGAGCTTGTCGCTCTAATTAGCTCTATTTTGAATGCGAAAACTGAATTACTTTTAAGACATACCTATTTCCCACTCCTTCAGCAGTAAATCTGTCGGTGTCACTGCATGTGGTGTTCACTGGGTTGTGTCTGTGGTGTAGAAGAGGCTTCTTTGGACTGGAGGGAAAAGGCAGCCCCCCGCAAAAAAAGGGTGTGGATAGGATTCCTCAGGACAGTGTGGTGGGCTTCAGGAGTAAAGAGGGGATTTGTGCAAGCCATCTCTATCTTCATTTTGCAGAAGCTGCCTATGTAACAAAGATCCTTTCCTGACACAACTGGGATACCCTCCAGAGCAGGCTTTCTCAGCCTCGGCCCTCCAGATGTTTTTGGCCTACAACTCCCATGATCCCTACCTAGCAGGACCAGTGTTCAGGGATGGTGGGACTTGAAGTCTCAAAACATCCTTTGAATTTGCTTTTTACGTTTCCTCTTGCAATTGGAGGGAGGACCTTCTTTGAACTATAAGGAACCCAGCATCTCAGGAAGTAGTGGTGGATTGGATGCAGGCCAATAAACTGAAGCTGAACCCTGAAAAGTCAGAGGTGTTATGTGTCCCAGGTTCTCATATCCAGTAGGGCTGAGTGATACATTGATGCATCTTCCAAAACCGGTTTGAAGTCCGTATCGTGATAATGGTTTCAAAAATTTTGACCTGGCAATATATCGCGAATCATGATGTGTGTTGTGTGTGCTTTGCAAAAATCACAGTGTGGGGAAAACCATGAAGCCAGCCAATGTCTCTACATAGCTCCATCCTTATTTCAGACATTGTGATATATCAGTATACTGTGATGTTTAGCTGGTGACATATTGTGATGTTGAAAACCCAGATATTTCCCAGCTCCAGTGTCCAGGAGCTGGGGGGATTGCCTGCCCTGGATTGGGTTGTACTCATCCTGTTGGGTTCACAACTCGTTGGGGTTCTCCTGGATTCAACACGGTCACTGGAGGCTCAGGAGGTCTTGGTTCAGCCCGGACACTGAGATCTAGCGCCAAGGGCCTTCTGGCGGTTCCCTCATTGCGAGAAGTGAGGTTACAGGGAACCAGACAGAGGGCCATCTTGGTAGTGGCACCCGCCCTGTTGAACGCCCTCCCATCAGATGTCAAGGAAATAAGCAGCTATCCTATTTTTAAGAGACATCTGAAGGCAGTCCTGTTTAGGGAAGTTTTTAATATTTAATGCTGTATTGTTTTTAACGCTCGATTGGGAGCCGCCCAATGTGGCTGGGGAAACTCAGCCAGATGGGCGGGGTATAAATAATAAATTATTATTATTACTATTATTATTATTGGTGGCTAGGAGGTCCTTTTTTTCCAACTCTAGATGGATCTCCAGGTATGACCCATTTTGGACAGAGGTGAGCTGACTCCTGTACTCCATGCTCTGGTAACTTCCAGATTGGATTATTGTAGTGCACTCTACATGGGGCTGTCCTTGAACATGACCCAGAAATTTCAGTTAGTCCAAAATGCAGCAGCTGGATTATTGGCTGGGGGTTCCATTTAGATAACATATAACCCCTGTCTTAAAACAGCTGCCTTGGTTGCCAGATTGTTTTCAGGCCTAATTCAATGTTGGTGCTTAAATGACTGAGGCCCCAAATATATGGAAGAGCATCTCCTACAAGACCCTCTTGGGTGCTGAGATTGGGAACCCACTTGATAGTTCCTTTGTGGGCATGGAAAAGGCATGAAGATGTATCTGATAACATTGTTTTGCCCTGCTGTTCCAAGTTAAGATTTCTAAACGATTGAATATTGGTAAGGCCTTGATCGGGTATTTTTTATAAACATGTATACACAAAATTAAGATACTTATATGTCTGTTGTGGATCGAGGGCCCGACCCCCGCTATGTGAAATAAACACACAAGGACACGTGATATAAGGTTAATGGGCAAGAAAAGGCCACAACTTTATTGATTACAGCAGTGAAAAGGTATTGGCTTAGGCATTGGATGACTATAGGAGGTGGGTTTATTCAACAGTAGGTGGAGCCTGTTGATGCTAATCCAACTATAGGCTCACCCCTGATGTCACCGAGGGTCGTGCCATGGCCTCCCGCCAAGCAGGCATCGGACGGAATACACGACCGCCAGATTCCTTTAACGGAATAACCCACGGTAGATAGCATAGGCGATGGCCACACCTAGCCCTTGACACACATGAATCCAATGCCTAACCTACCCACCAATACCACAAAAGTTGTGACGATTGCTACGAGGTAGGCGAAAAAACCAAAAAGCCTAATGCCAAATGGAAAAATTCCTACCAGGCCCCCCAGACAACCGGGGCGACCAACCTAAGGTCCATAGCAAGGCCAAAAAACCTAGACCCTGAGCTAAATGGGAGTGGAGGGTGGGTGACTCGCTGCAGGACGACGACGACTGAGGAGGAGGCGGAGCTGGAGCCGCAGCATTAAGCTGCTAAACACGCCCCCCGGAGACACCTGGTTGGCTGCCTCCGGTGGGCGTGGGCACCAGCCAGGTGAGGAGGGGCGGGGGCTAAGGCCCCCAGCCAGGGGCGGAGCTCGGGCTCCCGCCCACAACCACTCCCCTCTCTTCCAGGGAGGAGAGTCTTTCTGACATACCTTGTGACTTGGGAGTAGACATAGACCAGTGGTAAAATATTTGGTCAGTAGACCAGTCAAATATAAGTCAGTTATTCCTAAAGCAGTAATATTATCCTTTTTGTTCAAGTTTCATACTTTTATGAGGATTACAAAACAAGCATATCAAATGTTGCTGTGAAACAATGGAACAAACAGTTAAAACATCTAGCAAATTACAACAAAATTCTGTATTTAGAAATGGGAGAGCTGAGAAAATATTTGGTTAAAATCGATAGAATGTTGTCATTATATACCTGCTGCACTATGTTTAATTGTAAGTCAAGCCTACTGAACTCAATGGGACTTCCTTTTCAGTAAAAATGCGTAGGGTCAGACTTCAGATGTTAAGGTAAACATAGAAAACTTAGCTAAACTAAATCCTTATTTACTTGATGCGTATCCCATTGCATCTTAAAAATACTAACATAACTCACCTTTAATGAATCAGAACTGGTGGAGCCTCTTTTACGATGTCAAGCCATAGTTTGGCATTGCGTTTATGAATCCTGAAGGTCTTTATGCCTTGTTGCGGTGATTCATGACTTCTGATCCTCATTTACTACATCAAACCAAGGTTTGGCTCTTGGTCCAAATGATCATATTCTGACTTGGGTCTGTCTGCAATCCATAGGTTTATCTTATCAAACACGTGTGCATCTTTCTGAACGATGCAAACCTTTTGATTCTAAAACTTCCATGTTCACAGAAACTTTACAACGTGGAAAATGGCATGATTCGAAAAAAGCATCTCTACTTCACATGCTAATTTGTCGATAGAGTTCGTGTGTTACCAGACTTTTTATTAGATTCTTAACAGTTGTTGAAAATCTGAGTCAGGTGAGAAAGCTCAGCAGAATGTAAAATTCAAGTTAAAGAAAAATTTATTCTAGCAGTCGCTAGCAGCATATTATGATCAGCAGATATCAAGGGGCTGAAACATACTACGCAACATAGAATTAGTTGTGTCCTTTTATTTGAAATGCAGAAATTGTACTTGACACTATAATTTGTTGGGAGATGAGAAAGCCCTAGAATGCACACAGAAAAAGTCCTGTGCACATAAAAATCTTCTTGCCATATATCTTCTCAGTTCTTCCCACCATAAAAACTAACATTCTTCTATAAGGTGTAATTTCAGAATGAGTGAAAGAGTGTTTTAAAAACGCTAAAATGCCTTAAAGAGCAAACACACACCTGCCACTATTCTTAGATTCAAGATTCAAAAGGTATGTGTTTTCCCCATCTTAAAAAACAAACAAAACACCCATTAGCTTTCTTCCGTGTTTTTAGTACTAAGGCTTGTATGGTAGCTATAAGCCCAAATCTAACATCTTTGTTACCGTGTTATCAGTGTTGTCTAGTTTCTGTGCTCCTTTCTTGTTTGGCAAAGACATGTACAGTTGCAGAAGCTTGCACAATGCGTGTATTTATTATTTTGGGGGAAAACAATTTTTATTCACAAACGTACCACGATGTCGTGTGCGCTGTTAAGGTATTCATAATGGATCTGGAGTGTTAGGCAGTTTAAATTTGATAAATATTACAGCATCTTCAGTTTCCCTCCAAACTCTTTTCAGTTTGGTAACTTTGGGAGCTTGCGCTGAGCAGAACCGAGAGATGGGCTCTTGAGAATTGTGGCAGTGATGTAAACGTTCTGTTCTCTGAAGGTAATGGATGACAAACAAAATGGAGTATGAATTCAAGCTTAAGTATACGGGGCACATTTAGTTAAATGCTTTTATAGGTGTTTCGGGAAGGGATGCTTTCAGAATCCTAGAATAGCAAGCTTTTTGATTGCGTTGTCAAATGGCTTTGGGGAAAGTGGGGCTGTTTTGTTACGTTTGTTGGGTACTTACCTTGTGAATGTAGGGACGCGGGTGGCACTGTGGTCTAAACCACTGAGCCACTTGGGCTTGCCAATCAGAAGGTCGGCAGTTCAAATCCCCGCAACGGGGTGAGCTCCTGTTGCTCTGTCCCAGCTCCTGCCAACCTAGCAGTTTGAAAGCACGCCAGTGCAAGTAGATAAATAGGTACCACTGCGGCGGGAAGGTAAACGGCGTTTCCATGCGCTGCTCTGGTTTCTGTCATGGTGTCCCATTGAGCCAGAAACTGTTTAGTCCTGCTGGCCACATCACCCGGAAAGTTGTCTGTGGACAAATGCTCGCTTCCTTGGCCTGAAAGCGAGATGAGCACCGCAACCCCATAGTCACCTTTGACTGGACTTAACTATCCAGGGGTCCTTTACCTTTACCTTTTTACCTTGTGAATGTATGGCTGTAACGAAAGAGAATCCTTGTAGCTGAAGGGTAAAGGCACAAGTGCCTAGTATTTATGAAAACTGGAGAAAGGTCGCACGAAGGAATTAAGTGTGACTCTTGCCCATACTGCCTAGCCAGTGTTAGCTAGGATAGAGTGAGAGTATCTTGGTCTGTTTCTGAGCAAATTGTCAATTCTTCTGTTCCTTCAGTCCGATTTTTTGGCACAACAACCTGCTCAGACTAATAATAATAATAATAATAATAATAATAATAAATAACAACACCCTACCCATCTGGCTAACAACACCCTCTCCCTTCTGGGAGGCTTCCAGCAAAATATAAAAACGTAATAAAACATCAAACATATATAAACTTCCTGATACAGGGCTGCGTTACAGGGACTGATGCCTGAGCATGTGATGGAACAGTGCAAGGCATTAACACATGAGACAACTTCCATTGACCTGTTTCTAACCTGATTATTGGAGTGTCATGGACCGGCTGGATGCTGAGGGTGGGGGGAGGCATCAGCTGGGGAACCCCCAAGGGAAGAAGGCTCAGAGGCAAGGGTTTGGTAGTGGGACGATGATGAGGGAGAAGAGGGAGCAGACTGGAAGGAGGAGGTGTTGGAAGCTGAAAAGGGAACAGGGTTTAGTGAGCAAGAAGAGGCTGGGGCAGAGAGCAGTCCAGAATAGAGGAGAGGAGGAGGAGGGGTCAAGAGGCAGAGATGAGCCAGGATGCAGAAGAAGCTGGGAGTTCTCCCCCTCCTATTGCAACCAGCTCCCCTCCTCTCTGGTCTCCCAGAACAAGACGAGGTATGAAGAGGGAAGAGCAAAGGAAGGCAAGAGAAGGCACCTCAAGGTGCTGGGAAAGTACCCTGGGGGAAGACTCGAGTGGTGGGAAGGTGGGGACCATCATTCCTCGTAACTGCCTCACTGGGGCAAAATCCACTGGGAGGATTTCTGTGAGCACTAGGTCTGAGCTATCTTGGTTTCCTGGAATAAAGAGTTCACTTCACTGATGTTGGGTGTTATATTGCTGACCTGATCCCGACTCTAGAGCCTGATATTAAGGTAGCTGCAGCATGCCATTTTTTACATAGACTGAGCACATATAGAGATGTGAGGGCCTGGGCAGCGGCAGGGACGGGATGTAGAAGGAAAACACCCCTTTGGGTGGAACGTCGGACTATGGCGTGTGGAAGTGTTGAGAAGCGTGCTTTAAGAAGTCTATAACTATGACGACAAATACAAAAGCAGAAATTGATAGCGATTGTTCAGAAAACAAAACACATTAAATTTCATGTAGTATTCATTGAGCCTTGACTCCCACTTCTTCTTTTTTTGCACTTCTTTCTGTGGAAATGAGTGTAAAAGGAGAACACGGGGTGGCATTCAATGCTAGCACTACTCAAGAGTTGAACCCACTGGCTAACATGGGTTTGTGAGTTTCAGTGGGAAGGAAGGGGAAGTTTGTTGTTTGAGTGGAAACGCAAGTGTTGGATACAGCTCAGTTGTAGCTGTGACTAGGAAGTGCCTTAGCGTTTAATACTTGCTTTGCCAGATAAGCCCTAGTAAAGCAGCTCACTTCATATGGCTGTCCATGCACTTATAGCAGTTGTGTACATTAGCCATCAGTTTTTTTTTCCTCCTCCTCCTCCTCCTTCTTCTTCTTCTTCTTCTTCTTCGGAGATCACTCGTAGGCGAGTAAGATTGTCTTGCATAAACAAGGTTTAACATTGAGTGACTGTGGAGGCCAATTCTGGATCCCCATGTCCTTCCACAGTGGGGACATTGGTTTCTGAGTGGGAGTTGATCACAGTGTGGATTTGCCAAGCATGCCTTCCTCTTAGCACATTTCTCCCTTGCGTCCTGAGTTCAAGCGTCTTCAAAGCCCATGACACCTTTGGTAAAGGCTGTTCTCCAATTGGAGCGCTCGCAGGCAAGTGTTTCCCAATTGTTGGTGTTTATACTACATTTTTAAATCTTTAAATCTCTTTTGTTGACCACCAGCATTCTGCTTTCCATTTTTAAGTTTGGAATAGAGTAGCTGCTTTGGAAGATGATAATCAGGCATCTGTACAACATGATCAGTCCAACGAATCATTGCTTCAACACTGGTGATTTCTTCTTCTTCCAGTACAGTGTTGTACATTGACCATCAGTGCTTCATTTGAAACTGATGGATGCAGAATGCAGCAGCAGTAACCTATTCCACCTGTAGCGTGGCTGTTGCACTAGACCCCCTATTACTTTCCAGGCTGACGCAGTGTGGGGGAATCTAAATCTTAACAAGACATTCACAGCTGGATGCCTGCATATACTGCAGTTTTGTGCCCACACTTCAGCTGTTCCTAGTTACAAGGGGTGCATCCCATGTACAAGGTAAGCAGCATCTGTTTGAAGTGGAGGGAAAAGAGGAATAGAATCATAGTATTAAAGGGGAAAAGGTAAAGGGATGGTTAAGTCCAGTGAAAGACGACTATGGGGTTGTGGCACTCATCTCACTTTCAGGCTGAGGGATCTGGCGTTTGTCCACAGACAGTTTTCTGGGTCATGTGGCCAGCAGGACTAAACCACTTCTGGCGCAATGGGACACCGGGATGGAAACCAGAGCGCCCAGAAACACTGTTTATCTTCCCGTTGCAGCAGTACCTATTGATCTACTTGCACTGGTGTGCTTTCGAACTGCTAGGTTGGCAGGAGCTGGGACAGAGCAAGGGGAACTCACCCCGTCGCGGGGATTCGAATTGCCGACCTTCCGATCAGCAAGCCCAAGAGGCTCAGTGGTTTAGATCACAGGGACCACAAGTCATTTGTAGTCCAACCAACTGCAACACAGGAATTTCCATTAAAGCATCCATGGTGAGCGACCATCCAACCTCTGCTTAAAAACCTCCAAGAATCTGTTCCACCGGCAAACAGCTCTTAACTGTCAGAAAGTTCTTCTGGACGTTTAGTCGGGATCTCCTTTCTCGGTGACTTGAATCACTGGTTCTTTGCGTCCTAACCTGCAGAGCAGGAGAAAACAAGCTTGTGCCATCCTCCACATTACAGCCCTTCAGATATTTGAGGATGGCTAGCCCATCTTCTCATATCAAGGGCAACACCGATCAATCCGACAACCTGGTCGTGACACAGTGTTGTCCCGCAGCTCCTTTTGGAAATGATTTCTGGTGGCTTTGAAGGCAAATGCAGGCTGCTGATGTTGCAGTTACAACCATTCGTTGGGATTTGTGTGTGTTTTGGATGTATTATATGCTGCTTAAACTATTTTTTGGAGAAAGCGGGATGCAAAACAAGACAGGTTTGTTATTTAAATAGATAGGCAACCAGTGGCAAGTGTGACAAGAAGAACAGACTTGATATCTGCCTCCCCCCCCAAATAATAATAATAATAATAATAATAAGGTGGCTGACTTGCTCAGTTGCTCTTTTTACAATTTGCCTTAACTTAGCTGGGTTTGGTTTTTTTGGAATTGGAGCTGAAGAAAACCTTTCCGTCCCCCTTGTGGAGGGTTGTGTAAAATTTAAAAGCTCTCCATGTGCTGCTGCTGCTGCTTAATTCAGTGCACCACCTGAAATCCTCAAAAATAAACTATTTGCAGTTTCTCTTTACTCTTTTTCTCTCTTCCTAACATCCACATATCTGTTTACCGGAGTTATTCCACTGACACCAGTCATGTTAGCTTTGACCAATTTTTTTTCAGAGAAAAATCCAATGGGCTCCACCTCCCCCCGTGTTAATTGGTTACTTTTAGACTTTTATTTTTCCTTCCTTTCTGGATTTTTTGGTTAACATTTTATTCTTGTTTTTAAGTTGTATTCATTCAACTTGTTTTTATTATTGCTTGTTAGCCGCCCTGAGCCCGGCCTTGGCCGGGGAGGGCGGGGTATAAATAAAAATTATTATTATTATTATTATTATTATTATTATTATTATTATTATTATTTTATTTTATTAATTAATGCATGTGGAACAAGTAATTCAAGGCAGGGTACCTAAAGAATTTTGCAAGTTGGCTGATTTTCACTGTTAGGATCTGATATAACTCAGTCCTGGTGTCTTTTCACAACCTTTAAATATATCAGTAAACCAGCATTTTAAAACATTTATTTTTTATTTTATTTTTTTAGGGTGTATTCCTGCAAACCTTCCATGCAGGAAAATATATCAATGTATAGCATGAAGTAAAAACAACAACAACCTAACATAAAAATTTAAGTGACTTCCTTCTATCCTCAAACACAAAGAAGCATGCTGTTGAATTTCTCACATTTTGTAAATATTTTACAAGCATACTATTAAAGATAACTGCTAAAGATTAACATTAGTTGGACTATGACACTAAAACACACTGTACACTTCTTGACACTTTACCTAATCGGCCATTTCGGTGTGTGTGCTTTTGGGTATTAGAAAAGCACTTGAGAGATTTATACCATATGCAGATTAACATCAGTTTTGTTTGCTAAATATGTCTGACCATCTCAGTTGAATCCCAGTCAGCTTGGGGTGTAGGAGAAGTTTCTGGAAGGCTCGGTTTTCCACTTAAACCCGTGAGAAGAAAACAGCTTTTCTGAGAAAGCGTATTCTCCATCATGGAGAGCACGTGTTGCGGTTGGGGCAACCAAGACGCCCCTCTTTTGCTGGGTGGGTTAGTATAGATGGCCCCGAATCTGAATTGGCACCCCCTCAGTCGTTGGGGAGAATCTGGTGTAGCAATTTTATGAGTGACTGTTGAGGGGCTATTTATTCCCTGCGCGCAGCGTTGAGCTTCCTCTTTTCGCTGTGCGCATTGGATCACCCGCCCACCCTCCCTATAAAAGTTGCATCTGCAATATTTGTGTGCAATCATCTATTAAATCTAACCAGGCTCAATTCAGATTCAGTCACAGAAATCGTGCCCCATGCTGTCTGAATTGACAAACGATGGTTTGTAATTGGTTTGTAATAATGGTTTGTAAACGAGAATCAGAAACCTGAACTGAACTGAAAAACAAGAGCTACAGAGCGTGTTCTCCTTCATGGAGAGCATGTTTTGCTGTGAGGGCAAACAAGACACTCCTCTGTTGCTGGGCAGGTTAGTTTGGATGGTCACGAATGGGCACCACTTGGTCGTTGGGAAGAATTTGATGTTGCAATTTATGATTGACAGCCGAGGGGCTATTTATTTCCTGTGCGCAGCGTTGAGCTTCCTCTTTTTGCTGCGCGCATTGGATCACCCGCCCACCCTTCCTATATTTAGGGCTGTTTGCGTTGACATTGCTATGCCTGTCATGGGGTCGTCTGCTTTTGGGGCCTGGTAGGAATTTTGCCATTTGGCTGATTGGCCGGTGCCATTTGGTTTTTGCCTACTGCATAGCAAATCGTCACAACTTGTAAGGTTGCGGTTAGGCATTGGTTAAAACTGGTTGGTGGAGGGGCATGGATTGGCTGGGCCTGCCCCTCCAATGCTGCTGCTGCAAAGGAATTCCGTTAAAGGAATCCAGGGGCTCGCCATGCTCTTGTCCAAACTCCTGTCAAGGGGCTAGGGCCACGCAAGAGCCCCAGGGAGCATTTGGGGAGAGGGGAGAGCCTGGGAGCAGGTCTTCCAGGACTTTGAGCCAAGGTGGAACAATCTATTTTCCCCCCTATTTTTTTTATTAATTTCCCAAGTTTTTAACAAAACATAGGGAAAAAAATAGAAAATTTCTTCCAATCAAAATCCAAGCTAATTTCCATTGTTAAGTGACTTCCTCAAATCCTTCCTAACCGATTTTCATTAGGACTCATTTTAGCAATTTTCCAATATTCATTTTCTAATATAATTAACTAGTTCGAATTACTAACTTCCTTTCTTTTCCTCATGATCTCAATCCATAATATTATACAATTCAACATATTTTAATCCTAAGCCAATTTAATACTTGCAAGTATTTCCACTTGTATAATATTTAGCTAGATATTCCTTAAATTTCTTCCAAGCTTCTTGATATTTCTCCTCTTTCTGATTGCGGATTCTTCCAGTAAGGTCAGCCAGCTCCAAAAAGTCAAACATCGTCATCTGCCAATCTTCCACTGTTGGTATTTCTTGGGGATTTCCAATTTTCAAGATGGAACAATCTAGTGGACTTCTACCATTGCAGTTAACCTTGAAGCAAGGATTCAGGAGACATGGCTTGAACAAAGTAGTAAGAGGCTGTAATTAGACTGTGGTGCCTCTTATGACCCATGCACGAGCAGTTAAAGCTGACTCATTCACATGCCGGTCTTTAAAAGAGGTGGGTTTGCACTGGAAACCTGTAACATGGGGAGGTTGGTGGCTCAATACCTGCTTGCTTGAGACGCCTTTGCCCTAGCCCCAGGTGAGCAGATAAGTGGCTGTTACAAACCCAATAGGCTCTTTGTGTAGTCAACTTTCTGCTGTCTGCTTGATGGTTTCTCATCCTGGTGCAAAACAAGCTCAAACAAATCTGTTGTGGAATTATATAGGGCATGTACATTATGTTTATTCAGTTCCTTCTACTTTTCGATAGCAAACCTTTTGATCTGGGGTTAAGCCGCTTCTTTGTGGTCCTCAAGCAACTTAAGTCACGAAGCACTCTTAAATTTACAGCACTTGGAGAATTAGCTTATGCTTTCTCTTACTATAAAGTTCATTTGGAAACGTGTTCCCCTGAAATCAGCAGAATTTATATTTTGGAATATGAAAGGGTCTGTAATACTGGTGCAAGCTCTCTTTCAGTGCTTTTCATGGTCTCTGCGTTTTTCAGGGTCCAGAGAATTTAGACATGACTTGGCGCACCCCTTTTCTTTGCATATTTAAGTCAACACGGAATTGAAGTAGTTGTACTGTTTTGGCCTTTGGGTCAGAATGGATCCACAACACTGGAGATTAACTACTCAGTCTTGCCTATCTCTGGTGGGCCATGTTCTGTATTTAGCAGGTGTTTCCTTGAGATTTGTGATGCTGGGGGTGGGCAGGGTATTCAAGAAAGCAGCCCTGTATGGGGCTTACAGTGCATGAATCATTTAGCTAATTATTTTCCTTGCTGACATGCTTTATAGTGCATCACCCCCTAAATCAAAGGCAACTAAATTGGTGGCCCCTGGATGCTGTTAGACTACCATTCCCATCATTATCATCTAGGATGGCCAATGTACATGGATGTTGGGTGAGTTCAGAAACATCAAGTTAGCCACCCATGCCTTACCTTACTTGTAGTAAGTTAATAATAATAATAATAATAATAATAATAATAATAATAATAATAATAATAATTTATTTGTACCCCGCCCATCTGGCTGGGTTTCCCCAGCCACTCGGTGCTGCTTCCACAAAGACCAAAAATACACTAAGATGTCACACATTAAAAACTTCCCTGAACAGGGCTGCCTTCAGATGTCTTCTGAATGTCAGGTAGTTGTTTATCTCTTTGACATCTGATGGGAGGGCGTTCCACAGGGCGGGTGTCACTACCAAGAAGGCCCTCTGCTTGGTTCCCTGTAACTTGGCTTCTCTCAGCAAAGGAACTGCCAGAAGGCCCTCGGCACTGGATCTCAGCGTCCGGGCAGAACGATGGCGGTGGAGACGCTCCTTCAGGTATACTGGAGACGCTCCTTCAGGTATAACTTAGATCTTTTAAGATTATTTTAAAAGGTTAAACCATCAGGTACCCAGGTTTGCTTGCTTTACTGTGTTTCTACAACCCAAAATGCAAGGCATTCTAAGTAGCTTCTGTTTCCTGCAGTGAGAATTATCTTGCTCTTCTGTATGTTGCACAATGGGTAAACCTGGGTGTTTTATCACTCAGTGCACACCTGGCAAGGATCAGCTGCCAATCCTGGTGTCTTCTGCATAATTTCAGGTGGACTTTATGTCCAGCTTTGGTACCAAAATAGCCCTGGTTGTTCTGACGAATGCCCTTTGCTAAGAAAAGGACAGGGCAGTGAGATCCCTGCATATCTTTTTGTGGATACAGTGGGACCTTGGTTCTCAAAACTTAATCCATTCTGGAAGTCTATTCCAAAACCAAAGCATTCCAAAACCAAGGCGTCCTTTCCCATAGAAAGTAATGCAAAATGGATTAATCCTTTCCAGACTTTTAAAAACATCCTTTAAAACAGCAATTTAACATGAATTTTACTATCTAGCCAGACCATTGACCCAATAATAATAATAATAATAATAATAATAATAATAATAATAATAATAATATATTTATACCCTGCCCATCTGGCTGGGCTTCCCCGGCCACTCTGGGTGGCTTCCAACAAAATATTAAAATACTGTAATGCATCAAACATTAAAAGCTTCCCTAAACAGGGCTGCCTTCAGATGTCTTCTAAAAGTCTGGTAGTTGTACGATGTACTGCAGTCACACAATTCATCAGCAGCTGAACTGGGTTCCACACAGTCACAGAAACAAAACAAAAAGAGCCACAAAAACGCAAAATAAATAGCAAAAGCAGACAGACCTCAGCGTAACACTCAAATGGAAGTGTGGCCCGCAAAACAGAGCACGTTCGGCTTCCGAAAAAAGTTTGCAAACCAGAACACTTACTTCTGGGTTTGCATTGTTTGGGTTCCAAGTTGTTTGAGTACCAAGGCATTTGAGAACCAAGGGACCACTGTATTATAGATATTATCAGCCATAGTTCTCTTCCAGACAGCCTCTCTGGGTTGCAAGTTGGGGACACTTTTCACAGTGGTTTCTTCACTACATCTGATTCCAGAAGGTGGCACTAGACAGCTGCTCCCTGGTATTTATGCTATGAAGTTCTAAGTGAGCTCATCTGGATATTTGGAATAAATTTGAACCTCAGCCTATGCAGAAATGGCGAAACCGACTGCTTAAAACCAAGAGGACAACATGATGATATTTTCATAGAAGGATGGAGGCCGATTGGTGGGCAACCTATCGAGTTATCACTCATATGAAATCATGTGCAGGATTTGACAATGGAGCAACAGAAAATGTAGAGAATGGATTTTGGGGGCTTAGAAAATAAATGTAGATGTGTTGTAATGCAGCTATTTAGGGGGATTTTTTTTTAAAAAAAAAAGACATTGGGGAAGGAAGGACGTAAAGTCAAGAAGAAAAGGTATAACAAAAAAAGCGACATACCGATATATATACATATGATTGGATTTATGTAATAATTTGGAAGGTTTAATAAATCCATTACGCAAAAGAAAGGAAATTGAGCCTCAGCTGTCAGTCACATCTTGTAGGATCATCTTCTTGTATTGTAAGGCCATTGTTGAAGGTGGTTCTTCAGGTGCCAGTACCAATAATTGAGGTACAGTGAGAGGAGCCTTCCTCGTGGTAGAGTGCTGCCTATGAAATGCTTTCAAAGAGGCTCGCCTATGTTACCATTTTGGAACAAGGTGAAGGCATTTTGTTTTAAATTTTAGTTGTTTTTAAGAAGGGTAAGCCCTTCCCCTTAGCAAAGTTCTCGGGGTAGCATTACAAACAAAAACTGAGACCACAACAGTAACTGAAATACATATTGTTAGCTAAACTTTTCAGCGGAGATAAGTGTGAACTTTTTGTTTTTATTTAAAAAACCCAAAAAACCAAATTGGAAATGGATCTGGTTTTCAGCAGCTTTAGATTTCTTACTGAAAATTCGTATTCTGTAACGTGTTACTCTGGTGCTTTGAAAGGCACACTGATTTTTTATTGGAAGGTTGGGATATATACCAGTATAGTGTAGGGCTGGGCGATAGCTGGTTTTCTACGTTGTGATATACCACCAACTAAACATCGCAATACATGGATAAATCACAATGTCTGAAATAAGGATGGCGCTATCTATATAGAGGCATTGGCTAGCTTCACGTCCTACCCCCCAATCTTGACTTTTGCATAACACATACATACACACATATACATGATTTGCGATATATTGGCAGGTCAACAATCATGAAACCAATATCACAATATGGACTCCAAACAGGTTTTGGATGATATATCGATACAGTAGAACCTCATGTTACGTACCATCCTCCTTGCGAACGCTGCAGGTTATGAGACCCGCCAACCCAGAAGTAGATGCCCTTTGTTGCGAACTTTGCCTCATGATGCGAGCGCAAGTTGCACGTTGGGAAGCGCCATTAGCGAAAGCACACCTCATGTTAAGAACGGTCTCGGCTTAAGAACAGACCTCCAGAACGAATTATGTTTGTAACTGGAGGTACCGCTGTATATTGCCCAGCCCTAGTGTGGTATAGTGGTTAGAATTGAATTACGGACCTAGGAGATCAGAGTTCATTTCCACACTCCGCCACGAAGTTCATTGTGTAACCTTGGGCCAGTCACAGTCTCTCAGACTAACCACAACCTCACAGGGTTGGGGTGAGGATAAAATTGAAAGGGAGCAAACCACGCAAGCCACCTTAGGCTGCTTGGAGAAAAGACGGGATGTAAATGGAAAGAATATAAGCCTACGATATTAATAAAATCTGTATTGCAAGTGTTTGCAAACAGCAGCTGTTTGCATCCATGCTTCACATTTTTAGGTGTAAATGAAACACCTTTGGTGAAAAAGTGTGTTGCATGAGACAACACACTTCTCCTTTGTGTGCCCCTTAGCAAGCAAACCTCAATCTTCTGCTTTTCCTTTCCTCTTGGTCTTGAGGCATCATTTCCTGAGGTTATGATCACATGTGTTTACCTACTTACATAAATGCTATATCTTCCGGAATAGTGGGATGCTAGAGGGGAAGGAATTTGAGAGCTGGTGCGTGGTGTGTTGCCATCTCAAATGGTCTGAAACTGGTATCACGATCTGAACACCATACCGGTTTCAGACAATTAAGCAATATTATCGCCCAGCTCTGTTTATTTTTATATTCATTTTTCTTTATCTTGTTCTTTTTCCTTTCCCCTTTTCTTCTTTCTCTCTTTTTACCTCTGGATTCATCTTTTAGTTTGGACAAAAAAAAAAAAAGATATTAGACAATAATCTTTGTATTTTTCTTCATGAACCCTAATACAAATGATTAAAAAGAAAAGAAAATGTTGATATTTCCCCCCCATGTCAGCCATACAAAAGGACCTCTTGTTTAAACGTTTTTGTAACAACCCTACATGGGCTATTGACGAAATATAGCCAGGCTTTGTAGAAATGCAGATAAAAGTATTCCCATGGAGCAGCCAAATGTTTTAATGCAAATTTTTCAAGCACAGAACTTTATGCAGCGGTCAGAAGGCTTTCTGAAAGTCTCACTGAGGATGCATTATTGTTAATGTGGCTCCTTTTAAGTCCTATTTTTTTTATAAAAAAAAAAGGTTGCACACTGTAGTTTGTACCTAGACCATATAACACCAGTCCTGAAAGACCTCCATTGGTTCCCAGTACGTTTCCAAGCACAATTCAAAGTGTTGGTGTTGACCTTGAAAACCCTAAATGGGCTCGGTCCAGTAGACCTGAAGGAGCGTCTCCACCCCCATCGTTCTGCCCGGACACTGAGGTCCGGCACCGAGGGCCTTCTGGCAATTCCCTTGGTGTGAGAATCCAAGTTACATGGAACCAGACAGAGGGCCTTCTCGGTGGTAGCACTTGCTCTGTGGAACACCCTCCCATCAGATGTCAAGGAAATAAACAACATCTGAAAGCAGGCCTGTTTAGGAAAGTTTTTAATGTTTGATCTTTTATCATGTTTTTAATGTTCTGTTGGGAACCGCTCAGAGCGGCTTGGGAAACCCAGCCAGATGGGCGGGGTATTAAAAAATATATTATTATTATCATTAGTTTTAGTTTATTTACTTATTATATACCATCGTAAAACTATTACTGGAGTATTGACAGACTCCAGTCTTAAGAGTTGATGGACAAGATGGACAAGACTTTTTATAACTAAAATCTGCAAAAGCAAGTAAACAAGAACCTATAATGCATGAAGCTTCATTGAGCTGTATAAATTGCTGGTGGTTCTTAGGCTGAGAAGATGTGCATCGAAGAATGTCCCTGCTCCAGTACTGGACTAAGAAAGCCTGCAACTCAGGATTCATTTATGAATGGCTTGCTGTCTGATCCCTTTAACAATACCTTTTTAAGTCTTCTTCTATCAAAAATAGGGCCTGAGACTTAAAAGCTCACAGTGGTAACATGTTTTTTGCAGAGCAGGATGTGGCTTGTGGATGTTGTCACCTGCACCAAATATTGTGTCAATATGCTTTTCATGTCAGTTTTTAGAAGTAGTATTTTGCGTATCTGCCTTGTTTCTAAAGGATTCTTCCCACTCTTTATTCTGCATCCTTTGGTACCCTTTTAAGTTAGCCTGTGTGTGTGTGTGTGTGTGTGTGTGTGTGGTCCACATTTGTGGACCACATTTATTAGTTTTCCCCACTACTTTTTGTTCCTTTGAACTTGTCTGATATCCCTCTTGTAACTTATTTAAAACATGTTGCAAATATTTGACACAAATCCTTTGTGCCAATATGTACTTTTATAGCAACACTAAAGTACTATATATGTTGGGGTCTATTGGTGTAAACTGTGTGAATGAATATGTTACAAAGGTGGTGTAATTTTGCGTCTCACCTAGGACCTACTCATTAGCACCAACATGTGCTGTCATTTTTTACTTAGTCTCTGTCGTCTTCAGAGGAGGAAAGACAGTAGGCTAGTTCAATAAAGCAGTGTTCGAAATTAGCCAGGCGCCAGGCGCATTTTGCACCTGACTTTCAATCACTTGCAACTAAGTGAAGATGCCTGAGGTCCAGGATGGCGCCTGACCTCTCCACCATCTGGGGATCATTGGATCTGGACTAGTCACATGTACCCCCCCCCCCATCCTGCGAAATCCTATCAGTTATATTTTATCTGCACAATCGGAATGAATTTCTGGAGCCAAATTGCTTTTTCTGTGCAGCTGGAGCAGGAGCAGTCACCATTAAGAAAAAGAAGTCGAAAGAGGGCAAGATATACATGGACTATCCCTGGATCAAGTGCCTTTTCTTCTTTAAGTTCTCAGAGCTCTTAACCTAGCTCAGGGTTGTCATCTGAATTAGCCAGATGTTTAACTGAGAATCAGTCACAGTCAATATGCCATTTAAAATATGAGACATTGGAGCCCTCTTGTCCCCAAAATGGCAACTAGGCATTCCATTTTGGCGAATGTAACTGAAATATACTCGGAGTTGCGTAGTGATTTCATGCTTTTTATTGCAGCTCGTAGGGACTTGGGTGGCACTGTGGGTTAAACCACAGAGCCTAGGACTTGCCGATCAGAAGGTTGGCGGTTCGAATCCCTGCAACGGGGTGAGCTCCCGTTGCTCGGTCCCTGCTCCTGCCAACCTAGCAGTTCAAAAGCACATCAAAGTGCAAGTAGATAAATAGGTACCGCTCTGGTGGGAAGGTAAACGGCATTTCCGTGCGCTGCTCTGGATCACCAGAAGCGGCTCAGTTCTGCTGGCCACATGACCAGGAAGCTGTACGTCGCCCCAAACCGGTTTGAAGTCCCATATTGTGATATCGGTTTCATCATTTTTGACCCGGCAATATATTGTGAATCATGGTGTACGTGTATGCATTTGCTCCATGCAAAAATCACAATTTGGGGAAAACTGCAGAGCCAGCCAGTGCGTCTCTCGATTGCTGCAGCCCCTGTTAGCTCTGATGGCTCAGCTCTCCCCTGAGGGAGGATTTGCAAGGGGCAGCAAATCATGAGAGCAGGCACTGGCGAAAATCTCTACATAGCTCCATCCTTATTTCAGACATTGTGATACATCAGGATATTGTGATGTTTAGCTGGTGATATACCACGATGTTGAAAACCAGATATCGCCCAGCCCTGCTTAAGTAAAGTTCTTTTTCCAGGATCCTTGGGGTAATGGAAATAGAACCAGGGTTTCTTTTGTAGCAGGGAGAATGGTGATCAGCTTCTGGAATAACTTAGGCTTAGCTTTGGAGTGATCGTGGATAACAGTCCTCTGCTTACTTCTTCCAGTTGCAGTCGTGGCCCAAGTGTCTTCACCTCCTCTTTTGGTGAAAATCCAGAGCAGGCATAGGCAAACTCGGCCCTCCAGATGTTTGGGACTACAACTCCCATCATCCTTGACCACTGCTGCTGTTAGCTAGGGATGATGGGAGTTGTAGTCCCAAAACACCAGGAGTGCCGAGTTTGCCTATGCCTCATCCAGAGTCTTCAGGTCTTGTAGCAAAGCTACTGAAGTATGCTCTTTCTTGGGGCTGTCTTGTCTTGTTCAGACATTGCTTCTGCCGTAGCTTTCTGCCTTTTCATGAGGTTAATGCCACTGCGCACACTGCGAAGCGTTTTAGTGTTTTTGCAGTTTGACGGCACCCGATGAACAATGAGAGTCTGAGATATTCAAGAGGCTTTCAAGAGGAATTCGTTCATTCCCCCCCCTTCAAAATAAAGTCCTGCCCCCCACAAGGTCCGAGGGGAAGTTGACTGGCCCCCTGCTGAAAAAGTTTGCTGACCCCTGCCTTAGGGGAATTCCCTGCCTTGTAGAATCAAGGAAGAGGAGATTGTTAGCCGCTTTGAGACTCCTTCGGGTAGTGATAAAGCGGGATATCAAATCCAAACTCTTCTTCTTCTTAAAATGCTGGCATCCAAAGGTCCAATAAGCGCCCCCCCCTCCCGCTTGATGGGCAGTGTTTTGCTGGCTGGCTGGGCATTGGCTGTGGGCCATGTTAAACTTGGTGCCATCCTTTTGAGTTGCAGGTAAAAAGTGAAATAGTCTGGATAGCTCAGCTGGTTTGGGCGTGGTCCTGACAGTGCCAGGGTTGCAGGTTCGATCCCAGTATAGGACAACGCATGATTCTATGATACTACAAAGCTTTGTGTTTGATGAAACAGCAGACTAGAATAAAATAAAATAATTAGCTTATACTCTTAGCTTGAATTTACATTATTGTTCCGTTTCTGCCCATGGGTATGCAGGTACTTAAAATGGGGGCGTGGGGGGTGTTAAAAGGTATGCTAAATGCAAGCAATCTAAAAATAGGCTGACTGTCCTAGTGAGAACTTTTATTTCAACTTTCGTTTTTATGTTTGGGTTGCGTGCAGCTGATACTTAAAATTTTGTGTTGAGGTAGCTAAAGTCTAATGATAATTGGGCATGTTGAATTTGTGCAGACAACCTCCGTTATCTTGCGTAAATACAAAACAAAACTGAAATTTCATTATGTACCATACTGGTCACGGGCCTAGCAAAATGTTTTCTTCCCCTCTGCCTTCAATGAGCCCATGCTTATCCCTATTTTTCACAGTGCCCCTTCATGGGCTTCCACTGGCAGAAATGGGGATAAACATAGGCTCATTCCTTGGCTTAAATAATACTGGAAGAATGTGGGATTACCAGTCCTGTTGTGAGTGTTGTGTATTTCTACTGTGGGCCTGATGTTGCATTTATCGTCGCTTGCCATAACCTGCCGATTTCGTATCGCTAAAAGGCGATTCACTTTGTTTCTTAACTGTCAAGGTAGGACATTTTTCTGTGTGTAAGCAATGGTGATGCTGATTCAAGAACACACCATTACTTGTTCCTAGAGTTGGAGCACATCCTAAAAGTTTCCAGTGTTCTTGTTAAATCGATTTATTTCGGTCGCTGACCAGAGTGGTACTTGGAGTGTCTGCTGTCCTCCTTCCAATGACTTGCTTGTCTCTGCCATGTCCGCTGTGCTTCCATACAAACCTCAAACCTCAAATCTCTGTACATTAATTGCTTGGTTTGCATTCCGATTGAGTGGGTGTTTTTGTGATGTTAGAAGAGGGATTTTTCCAAAGGCTGCAGTTTATTCTTGAGACAATTTCCCTTTAATCTTAAATGGCCCGTGTTGCTTCTGTGCACATTAAGAGTATGTACAATAGTTCTCTTGAAGTTTTTCATTTCCACTTCCCCTTATTCCTGGGAAATTTCCTTGGCAATTTGTAGAGGAGTGGTTTCCTTTGAAGGAGCTCTGTGTTGTCTTAATAGTGAGAAAGATTTGCGTGTCGAGGTCTCCAAGCCACCCCAATAAAACACAATTCACACAGAATTTTTGTTTAAGGTTTTTGGCATAATTTTGGCCACAACTTTATTAAAATACAAAAAAAATGTGAGTGGTTGCTTAGGCATTGGTTGCGACTATCTGACCCCGCACGGGGACAGACTGACATTTGGGGAGAGAATGGAGCTCGGCCTCACCTCTCCCCAAATGCTCCCAGGGGCTCTTGTGTGGCCCTAGCCCCTTGATAGGGGTTCGGACAAAAGCATGGTGAGCCCCTGGATTCCTTTAATGGAATACCCTTGCAGCAGCAGCATTGGAGGGGCAGACAAAGCCAACCAATTCATAAAACCAATGCCTAACCGCAACCTTACAAGTTGTGACGATTTGCTACGCAGTAGGCAAAAACCAAATGGCACCAGCCAATCAGCCAAATGGACAAAATTCCTACCGGGCCCTTCCCCAAAAGCAGATGACACCTTGACAGGCATAGCAAGGTCAATGCGAACAACCCTAAATATTGGGAGGGTGGGCGGGAGATCTGATGCGCGCAGCGAAAAGAGGAAGCTCAATGCTGCGCGCAGGAATTTTAAGAATTCTGACTGTCAGTCACAAAATGGCAACATCAACTTCACCCCAATGACAAGAGGAGCCCAATCACAGCAGTGGCCAACTACCTTCACCCGCCCAGAAACAGTGGGATGTCTTGATAGACCCCACCGCAACACGTGCTCTCCATGAAGGAGAACACGCTATCTCACACGTTGCATATTATTACAGGGCACAGTAGCGAGAACGCAGAGATAGAGGTAGTCGGTTTCAGGACATCCTATTTCTTTGCCAAATATTTTGTATTGGTACCCTTGCCATTGCAAATATTGTGGGAAACATTTGATAGGTCTCCTTCTGCACTCTGGAAAGGCTATTTGAGGTGTGGGCTTCAGGGGAAAGGAAAGACTGGTTGTGTACAACAATTTCACCAGGCGCATTTTGCACCTGGTTATTGGCCAACTGCCACCAAGTGATGGTAGATGCCCAGGCGCCAAGACGGCACCTTGACGTCTCCACCTTCTGGAGATCTTTGGATCTTGACGGTTGTTTTCACACATTAGCAACACCTCCTGTAGAATTCCATCTGTTATATTTTACCTGCACAATCGGAACAAATTTCAGGAACCCAAACCGTTGTATTGAAAAATACGACTTTTGAGCCATCCAGTCCCAAAATGTCCACTAGACATTCTGGTTTGGCAGCTGTAAGGTAAAGGTACCCCTGCCCGTACGAGCCACTCTTGACAGACTCTAGGGTTGTGCGCTCATCTCACTCTATAGGCCGGGAGCCAGCGCTGTCCGCAGACACTTCCGGGTCACGTGGCCAGCGTGACAAGCTGCACCTGGCGAGCCAGCGCAGCACACGGAAACACCGTTTGCCTTCCCGCTAGTAAGCGGTCCCTATTTATCTACTTGCACCCGGGGGTGCTTTCGAACTGCTAGGTTGGCAGGCGCTGGGACCGAGCAACGGGAGCGCACCCCGCTGCGGGGATTCGAACCGCCAATCTGAGTTTCCAACACTGGTTGTGTAGCCTGCCTTCCCCTGTTGAAGGTCTGGATATAGTTCTAAGCAACCATCATCTTCTGGCTTAGCCCAGAAAGAGCACAGCCTTTTCGTCTTTCCTTACCATTGTATTAAAAGCTCACAGTACCACCGAAGCTGCTGACATCTTTTATTCCTTTGGAAGAATGCAGGAGATTTTTTTTTATTTTATGATACAGTGAAGTGTGATGTGTCTTCTAGCGAATGTGTACAATGACATGACACTAAATGTATCCTGTACCACTGCTTTTATCAGGTTTGTCAAGGTATTACATGAACAGCTAATAAATGTCATTCCTGTTCAGTATGTGTTCCATCTCGTGTTGAATTTTTCCCAGCTTATCTCATTCATATTCAACTTGTAACTTGATAATTCTGTCCTTGGAGGATTCACTGTTTTATAGCAGAGTGTGTGCTTTTTGCAGTGGATAGAGAAAATTCTACAGCTTAGGTGCCTTACCACTTAATTGAGGCTATATACGTAGTGGTGCAGATTTGTGAGCAATCCAGTGAGCTAGTTGACTGTTAATATACTTAATTTTGCAACGGCTGCATTTTAATCTTAACGATTTTGAACTTTTGACCAAACAGTGCCTTCAATATGAAAGTTTAAATCTGCCACGTACATGGTTGTCTATAGCACTTGCATTGTGTATGTGATAAAGTGGGATTCTCCCCTCTTTTTTGTAAATTGGAAGATAATATTTTATTTCAAGCTCTTGTTGTGCTACAAATAACCTAACGAAAGCTGTGATCTTCAGTAACTCCTTTCCCGTTAGCTAGGAATTTTTGTGGATCTCTCTTTGCAAGACCGAGCTAAGCTCTTCAGTTTGGCCTGTGTGTGATTGAAAGCCAAAAATAATTGCCCCGAAGAATGAATTGGCTCCAAAAGGCAGTCTCCCCCCCGCCCCGGATGCTGTGTTTACATACATGTATCTATGTTTTAACAGGACAGATTGGCATACAATCGTATTTTGGCAAATGAATCCAGCTTGGAAGAGTTAGCAAAGATAGCTTTGTGTATTCATCGTTCTGTCTTTAAAAAAAATTACTTCTTTCCTGCCTTGACTATCCTGCCAGCGCTGACCCAAGTTCAGAAAGCTGTAATCTGTTGTAAACGACACATCAGCAGTATTTGTCACTGCCTAGTTTTGCAAAATTTTGAATCCTGGCAGGTTTACAGTTTGCATGGGGCCTAACTTAATTTCTCTGTGTGCCTGGGAACAACGCATTATTGAAGACCATTTCTTTATAGTGGCTCTGTTGTTCCATCTCTGTAATGCTTTTCAGCTCTCACTAATGCTTCCCAATAAATAACACACTGAATGAGGGTGCTATTACGACATCAAATTGAACAAAGCAACTTATATCCTACTAAGGATATTATTTATGAACAGGGTGGATTCTAACAGAGCTAGACGGCAACTGATATGTAATTTAGAAGGCTTTTATTAAGGGGAATATGTATAAAATAGCCCATGGACACACAATTCAGCTACATTTTCTCATTCTACCTGTCTCCACTAGGCATTTAATTCCCTCTCCCTGCCTGCCCCAATGTGCTCATCGTAGACACTTGTCTACAACACATGCATTTATTATACATTTAAGCAGTGCTTTTTTCTGGGGGGTACGCATACCCTTAAACATTTTATGAATCTTTGTACTTTTGTCCAATTTACTGTATTTTTCCCCCCCAATTTGAACTATAAAATGGTGGTTTTCTTGAGTCAAAATGAGAGCACCCCTAAATTATTTTTTTTTTGGGGGGGGAAGCACTGGGTTTAAGGCTTGGGTGCAAATGAAGCTAGCTTGTGCCACCTTTTTTTTAAAAAAAAACCAAGCTTCTAAAAAAAGTGTCTTAATTCTTGCAAAGCAACGGCAGCAGCACATTAAACGAATTTGAAAAAGATTAGATTGGAATTGCCTGAAAATTCTATTAAGCCACACTGCATGGACGTGCTGGGAATAATAAAGACAATTAACGGTAAATTTGTACAAACTGATTTGTTGCATTATCTTTTGCTAATCTAACATACGGTACTTTTTGTGTCCATATTGCAGCCGGCAACTCCAAACTAACATGGCAGTCAGACTGTGTGATGTGGCTTCTCTGCTTAGAAGTGGTTCGTGGGCAGCAGAGCCTTGGACTGGGGTCTGTGGGATTTTTTTATTAAATTCTGTAGGATAATTTTTGACATGTTAAAAAGTAGTGCTGAGGCCATACCAAACCCTTCAAATTATATTCGGAATACCTCTGCATATACCACACCTTCTCTTTAAGTTTTGGTGCAGGAATCAGTCTGTAACCCTGGTTTTGGGGGACGGGGGCTCTCAGGGCATCCTCTGAACTTGTAAAATATACAAGTGACTTCCTCGAATAACGTCCCCCCCGACTTTCCTCATAGTATACTGGAGTTGAACACCCAAGTCAACATTTGATTTCAAAAGAGCAAAGCTTGCATTAAAGCTTTTATTTGGTATGGTCTGAATGCTGAATAACAGTAACTTTGGAGGGGAAAAAAATTATTAATGTTGTGTATTTTTTTGGTTACTGATGAAATTAATAGAATTCCATTCAAATTACTTTGGCCGGTAAAAAAAAGAAAAAGAGAGGAAAAAATATATTTATATCAGGAACTGTTGAAAAGCCTGATCTGTATCAGGTGACAGCTAAGTTTTTATTCTGACACCTTCAGTGGGATAGGAACTATGTGTTAAAATACAGATTTATTAGCAGTGTATTTTTCTAGAAAAAGTGATGGATGTCACCATGAACTTCTCCCTTGTTCTCTTAGAATGCCAATGGCGCTCACCTGAAAGGTGCTGCGGTGAGCTCTGGCAAAAAAGCCCTGTTTAATAGCATTGCTTTATTTGGAACAGCGCAGATGGTCTTGTAGCTGAGACATAATTACAGAACATAGAATCATAAAGGGACCACTAGGGTCATCTAGTCCAACCCGCTGCAATTCAGGAACCTTTTGCCCCACGTGGGGCTCGAACCCACAACCCTCAGATTAAAATCTCATTATCTAACGATTGAGCTGTTCCAAGGAATCCAGACTCCTGAATCTGTTCATTTGAATGATGGTCTAGGATTTCACTCTTGCTGTCTGAATATGAAAATACAATATGCAGCTATATGATGATACCATGGTGGTTGTTTTTTTTTGTTTGAAGAAGCCTTTTAAAAATTGTTTTCAAACAACGGATGCTTAAAAACATATTTATTTTTAGAAAGAACAATGTTTTGGCCCAAGTTATTCAACTTCTGGCAGGTATAGCTGGAATATTTGAACAGTGACTTGCTTAAGGTGTTCTTGGTCATTTTGTGCATAGGCAGTTTAGTTTTGCTTAGAGTCTTTTGTGTAGAGTTTATCTTGGTTGAAGTGAAAGGATTGCTTATCCAGAAGATGTGGTTCTTTAAAAATACACACTGAAGAGATTTTCTCTCTTTTTTTCCTGGAACCCAGTTATCTCCTGGGTTAATCCATAATCCTCTCATCCCTTCGCAAAATATGTGCAATTAATGTAAATACAGGCTTATTCCCATTATTGTCAATATACAATTGTAAGTCTTCTTGAACTTCCCAAAGGCAGAAAAAAGGCATGTTTTGCCAAAAGGCAAATTGCTGACTCTAAGCTGGAGGTTCCTTTGTGGAGCTTTAGGGTAGAGAACAGTTTTACTGGCGCAAGTTGAAATAGGGTTTGTGTTTTGTATTGGGAAAAAATTAATTGAAATTCTTTAAATTGATGAAATTCGTCAGATTTGATTGAAATCTCTGAGCTGTAAGATGTCAGCAGTACCAACGATGGCCAAGCAGTAGCAAACCTTACATTGAAATGAGTACACACATTTAGAATAGTCATATCTTATATGAGCAACCCCAGTTCTTCTGGTGGACAATATTTGAGGTTAGTCCAGTTTAAGTAGAAGCATAGATACAAAGATCTCTGGGAACATTGGGAAGAGCAGGCGATTACAAAATACTTGCGTAATAATTGATGGGTACACCTTTTCCTATCTTAGAGTCACCGGCAAAAAAGGGCTTATGTCAGAAGGCAAACGCCCACTTAAATGCAACATTTTGGAACAGAAATTCGTATTTTGCCAGCATTGTGACCAATGCGGCCAAATCTCTTCAATACTGCAAAAGTAACCAAAACAGTACATTGCTTCTAGTAATGCCTTTCGTAAAGTCTGCCATTGATTGCCATTGTTAATTTAGCTTTTGCAATCACCATTGAAATTTCTAGTTTGTGTTTTCCTTAGCTGAACAACTCTGGGGCTTCATCTGAATTTTGTATTTGCACAGTTATATCTTAGGATTTACTGAAATAACAGCACTGGCTTAGGGGGAAAAATATTTCTAATCCCTTGCTGTCAGTTAAAGCTCATGGGATTTCCCCCCCTCCAGCCTTAACTTATAAAATCTTTCAGTAGAACCTTTGTTGTTGTTTTTTTAAAAAACTTCTAAATGGATTTTATTGCTAGATAATTAAAACTATTTCACTTTATTGTTAAGACCATTATTGCAGACCTGACAGATGGGCACTGTTTTATAGTGACAAAGCTTTACATTCTTGGCTAGAATCGCTAATAGATTCTGAAATATGAATTCTGACAGTTCCCATTTTCTCTGTTTTTAGCAGGTAATTGCTGCCATGGAAACACAACTGTCTAATGGGCCAACTTGCAATAACACAGCCAATGGTCCGACTACCATAAACAACAACTGCTCATCACCAGTTGACTCTGGAAATACAGAGGACAGCAAAACCAATTTAATAGTCAACTATCTTCCTCAGAATATGACACAGGAGGAGCTCAAAAGTCTGTTCGGGAGCATTGGCGAGATAGAATCCTGCAAACTTGTAAGAGACAAAATAACAGGTACGTAAGCACTAGGTTTTTGCATATGCACCGACACGTACATGTTACTGCTTAAACAGGAGTCTGAATTGCATTACTTCTGAATTTCAAGGGTGGTGGTGGGGAACATGGTGTTTTATCTCATCTGTAATGTGAGAAATAGAAAGCTTCATATCAAAGAATAGTTTGCAAAGGCTTTTGGAGAGCAATATTTTGTCGCCAAGGCAACATGCATGTTCATCTTCTTAGCAATTCTTGGTTTTCACTACAGAAAAATGAGGTCTTGACAGATTTTAAAACTTCCTGCTTGTAACTTAATTGTTGTCATGGGGCGAGGGTGACGGGAAAACACCAGAAAGTGAAGCTGACCTTTGCAATTCACCTTAAATGTTCTGAGAAAAAGATCGAATGAGTCATGTGTGGACGCTTCGGGAAACTTTTAAAATTGGCCTTATATCCCTTGATCCTTCACAACCAGTGCAGAGCGCAAAGCTAGCAATGCGGAGCTGAAAATAATTTTCCTTTAAGAAACCCAACAGTGCCATTTTTGGGTTAGTAAAATAAAGGTCTTAAATAAAAGTGGAACTTAGGATCAGAATACGTCCAAACAGTTTACAGGTACAGATGCCCAGTGAACCTTACGGAACAGGAATCACTTAGTGTTTTAGTCCCAGTTGAGGAAGCCACGTGGTACTAAACACCCCCAGCTGTTTTCTGCTCACAGAAGTAGACCATGTGAAATACTGTAATTTTCCGTGTATAAGACTATATTTTCCCCCATATTTTTTTTAAGTTCAAAATTGGGCGTCATCTTATACATGGAATGTTGCAGTTATTTTTTCCTTAATTTTGGGCTCATAAAATAGGAGTCGTCCGATACATGGGGGGTGTTTTATACATGGAAAAATACGGTACATAACTTAAAGGCAGGGATTTGCAGGTCTCTCTCAAGTGCAGCAAAGTCCATCGACTTCAAGGCACTGAATCCATCCTGTAGTTTTCCAGTTCATTATGGGTCACCCTTGGCAGTGAAACTGAAGTTTGTTCATGTGCTAATAGTTTGACAAAGTCCCGCCCCCACCCCGACTTTGTCTCAAGGTTCTGCATTTGCATTATTCTCTTGGCAGCGTCCAAGTATTGCGTTCCATCTTTCCCCCTCTTTGTTCCCATTCATCACCCTGTTCCAGAGTTGGCTGCCATATTGACACTTGGATCTTGGAATCTCTCCTGAGCTTTTGGGCCAAAAAAGGCAGCAAGGAAGCTTAGTTGTTGTGACTCTCCAGTGCTTGAAACGAATTGTGCTTGCAGCTGGAAAGTTGGGTTGAGTAATTGGCAGTATATAAAAAGTTAGCCACTTAAGTGATTTTTTTATGGGGTGGGCATGGTTTGGCTTAATGCAATTTATGGAAGGGGATAGAAAGTGTGTGGTCCTTGCTAAGTCTTGGTTCTGCTTCCCAACTGCACATTCACTGCTTGTAATTGATAATGATGTTGTTGTTGTTTAGTCGTTTCTGACTCTTTGTGACCCCATGGACCAGAGCATGCCAGGCACTCCTGTCTTCCACTGCCTCCCGCAGTTTGGTCAAACTCATGTTGGTAGCTTCGAGAATACTGTCCAACCATCTCGTCCT